>NC_069505.1:604111154-604193654 GCF_027579735.1 Bombina bombina | reverse complement strand
TCGCCTCCACCTGCCTACACTTATTAACCCCTAATCTGCCGAGCGGACCGCACCGCTACTATAATAAAGTTATTAACCCCTAATCCGCCTCACTAACCCTATAATAAATAGTATTAACCCCTAATCTGCCCTCCCTAACATCGCCGACACCTAACTTCAATTATTAACCCCTAATCTGCCGACCGGAGCTCACCGCTATTCTAATAAATGTATTAACCCCTAAAGCTAAGTCTAACCCTAACAATAACACCCCCCTAAATTAAATATAATTTTAATCTAACGAAATTAATTAACTCTTATTAAATAAATTATTCCTATTTAAAGCTAAATACTTACCTGTAAAATAAATCCTAATATAGCTACATTATAAATTATAATTACATTGTAGCTATTTTAGGATTAATATTTATTTTACAGGCAACTTTGTAATTATTTTAACCAGGTACAATAGCTATTAAATAGTTAAGAACTATTTAATAGTTACCTAGTTAAAATAATTACAAAATTACCTGTAAAATAAATCCTAACCTAAGTTACAATTAAACCTAACACTATACTATCATTAAATTAATTAAATAAAATACCTACAATTACCTACAATTAAACCTAACACTACACTATCAATACATTCATTAAATAAAATATCTACAAATAACTACAATGAAATAAACTAAAGTACAAAAAATAAAAAAGAACTAAGTTACAAAAAATAAAAAAATATTTACAAACATAAGAAAAATATTACAACAATTTTAAACTAATTACACCTACTCTAAGCCCCCTAATAAAATAACAAAGACCCCCAAAATAAAAAATGCCCTACCCTATTCTAAATTACTAAAGTTCAAAGCTCTTTTACCTTACCAGCCCTGAACAGGGCCCTTTGTGGGGCATGCCCCAAGAAGTTCAGCTCTTTTGCCTGTAAAAAAAAACATACAATACCCCCCCCAACATTACAACCCACCACCCACATACCCCTAATCTAACCCAAATCCCCCTTAAATAAACCTAACACTAAGCCCCTGAAGATCATCCTACCTTGTCTTCACCTCACCAGGTATCTGGTAACTTAGGTTAGGATTTATTTTACAGGTAATTTTGTAATTATTTTAACTAGGTAACTATTAAATAGTTCTTAACTATTTAATAGCTATTGTACCTGGTTAAAATAATTACAAAGTTGCCTGTAAAATAAATATTAATCCTAAAATAGCTATAATGTAATTATAATTTATATTGTAGCTATATTAGGATTTATTTTACAGGTAAGTATTTAGCTTTAAATAGGAATAATTTATTTAATAAGAGTTAATTAATTTTGTTAGATTAAAATTATATTTAATTTAGGGGGGTGTTAGTGTTAGGGTTAGACTTAGCTTTAGGGGTTAATACATTTATTAGAATAGCGGTGAGCTCCAGTCGGCAGATTAGGGGTTAATAATTGAAGTTAGGTGTCGGCGATGTTACCGAGGGCAGATTAGGGGTTAATACTATTTATTATAGGGTTAGTGAGGCGGATTAGGGGTTAATAACTTTATTATAGTAGCGGTGCGGTCCGCTCGGCAGATTAGGGGTTAATAAGTGTAGGCAGGTGGGGGCGACGTTGTGGGCGGCAGATTAGGGGTTAATAAATATAATATAGGGGTCGGCTGTGTTAGGGGCAGCAGATTAGGGGTACATAAGGATAATGTAAGTAGCGGCGGTTTACGGAGCGGCAGATTAGGGGTTAAAAATAATATGCAGGGGTCAGCGATAGCGGGTGCGGCAGATTAGGGGTTAATAAGTGTAAGGTTAGGGGTGTTTAGACTCGGGGTACATGTTAGGGTGTTAGGTGCAGACGTAGGAAGTGTTTCCCCATAGCAAACAATGGGGCTGCCTTAGGAGCTGAACGCGGCTTTTTGCTAACTTTTGTTAGTTTTTTTTTCAGCTCAAACAGCCCCATTGTTTCCTATGGGGGAATCGTGCACGAGCACGTTTTTGAGGCTGGCCGCGTCCATAAGCAACTCTGGTATCGAGAGTTGCAGTTGCGTTAAAAATGCTCTACGCTCCTTTTTTGGAGCCTAACGCAGCGATTCTGTGGACTCTCAATACCAGAGTTATTTTAAAGGTGCGGCCAGAAAAAAGCCGGCGTTAGCTACGCGGGTCGTTACCGACAAAACTCCAAATCTAGGCGTTTATTTGTTTGATTGCTAAACAAATTAATTGGCCTTGTTTATTTGCTGTATAATGTTTGACAGCAGGCCGCAACATTACACATATGTTAATATGTCTATAAATAATTAGGATTTTATGCGATCCGTTATATTAGATCAATTTTGTCTTTGTTTATTTTATGTGGGGGGTTTATAATTTCTGAAAAAGTTATTTAATTTTAGATTATATTATATAAATTTGTATAACATCTATTAGGGTTTAGTATACAGTGTGTTAATTAGCCACCTGTGCACTAGGGAGGTTGTTTGTTCATCATTGGTAGCGGGAGGGTTTATATGAGACTCAGAGTGCTGACAGTATTATATGCCTGAAGAAACGGCGCGGGAGACGCCAAGAAACGCGTAGCAAATAGTACTGTTGTTTTTTAACTATTGTACTGTATTTTTGTACCTTTTAAATATAAAAATCATTTTTTTTATAACCAAGCAATTTTTGGAGTTTCTTTGAAAAAAATGTTGCTACTTTTGCATACTAAAGTTATCTTGGAGCTAACACACCTGGGAGACGAATGGTTATGTGCACTGGGCCACTATAATAGTCCAGTCTGTATCATTTGCACCTCTGGGTGCTTCTCTAAATGTGAGTACCCTTATGCCCCCGAGTGGTTGCGCGGGTTAAGAATATCTCACTGATTTGCACTAGGAGTCGCCCTTCTTTCCTTTCCATCATACAAAAAAAAATGCAGCAAGGGAAAAGAAAAGTATTCCCCATAAACACAGCCCCTTACATACATTTATTGTCTGGGATACTAAATCACTCCTGTATGCTGTCTAAAGTCTCTGTAGACAAATGTGACAGCTTCGCGGACAACAGTGACAGCTCCGCGCTGGAGGGGGAGGGCAAAGCAGAAGAGATCTCAGTCTGGCTGCACTGTGAGAGACAGGAAGACAGTGCTTTACTCATTCTCAGAGGAGGAATGGTGACTTTTGTCCCAGGGGGCTCAGTACACAACTCCACTGGCAAATTAGCAGCACTTCTGCAGCAGGATCTTACATATGTGTATAACCCACTTCAGGGGGAACAGAATTTGACCAAAGAACGTTATCATAACAATAAAATGTTTTACAAATTAGAGAATGGCATTACTAGACTAGCATCTTTATAAAAGCAATTTACAGAAATATATTAATATTCATTCTGGCATAAATAAAAGAAAGTCTGGCGTTAAACAACAGAACATTCAGGAATTAAAATGAATTATACCTCTTAATTCTTAAAACACAAGGCTTTATTTACAGCCGACAAGAGATCTTTTTGTTTTGTTTATCTGAGGGGAATGCACACTTAAATACAGGCTCTCCTACTAGGTCTGAACTGTCCCTTTAATACTGTCCCTTTAAACAAATATTTAATAGTGTGTACTAACTAAGGGCAAGATTACAAGTTGTGCGGTACGGCTATATCGCTGAAAAATGTACCTTTGCACGTGGAATGGCAGCTCTCCCGTATTTCAAGTTGCGGCGGTACAGCTATACCGCTAGCGTTTTAGCCTGTAACGCAACTCTCCATTCCGCACTCAAAAAATGGCTTTTGAGTGTGTAATTTTCATTGCACCTGTATTACAGATTGTGCGGTCTGGCTATTACGCTAGCGTTATAGCTTATACCGCCGCGATCCATTCCGCAATCAGAGACCAGTAGTTATGGATTTTGCAAAACAAAAATGTTTCACAAAACTCATAGCAAAAATGTTACAAAGTACACTAACACCCATAAAAGTACACTATTAACCCCTAAACCGCCACCCCCTGCATCGCAAATATTTTATTAAACGTATTAACCCCTGATCCGCCGCCCACCCACATAGCCAAAACTAAAATAAAGTATTAACCCCTAAACCGCTGAACCCCACATCGCCAACACTAAATAAACCTATTAACCACTAAACTGCCGACCCCCCCCACATCGCAACTACTATAATAAACCTATTAACTCCTAAATCGCCGCCCCACCCACATTGTAACTACTATAATAAACCTATTAACCCCTAAACGGCCTGCCCCCCACATCGCGACACACTAAATTAAGCTATTAACCCCTAAACCTAACACCCCCTAACTTAAAATTAAAGTTACAATATACTAACTACCTTAAAAAAAATAAAAACTTACCTGTGAAATAAAAAAAAAACTAAGCTTAAACTATCAATGAACCTTACATTACTATTTAAAAAAACTAAAATAAACAAAAAATAAAAAAAACCTAGCTTACAAAATTAAACAATCCTAACACTAAGAAAAAATAAAAATAAACTAAGATTACAAAAACAAAACACTAAAATTACGAAAAATAACAAAAAATTTAATATTAAAAAAATAATAAACAAAATTATCCAAAATAATAAAAAATTATACCTAATCTAATATCCCTATAAAAACAAAAAAGACAGGGGCGGAGTTACCAGCCAAACCGTGCAGATGTGTTTTATAAAGCTCTCTGTTGCGGTACAGATAAAAACCATATTTTTGCAAGTTTTTGGGCTCTACAACAACTATATTCCTGAGCCAGATCCCAGCAAGGAGATACTTACACCAGCCGAGTTTGAGGCTTGCTTGCAGACACTACTAAGATAATCGTCTTGGGCCTCAGGCCCTTTGCTCCACGCTGCACCAGAGCCCTCTAATCACCACCCACCGTATATCCCCTGGTGTCTGTAAGTTGTTCCCACACTCCGGAGGGTCGGGACTCCGTTTCGGAGCAAGACACCAGGACCTACCTACCACCTGGGACCTTCCAGCTGCATGCGGGACACGTACTGCTAGTTTGACTCGGATCGCGTCTGAGAGTAGGACAGGCTGCAGGCCGCATCGGACACCAGTTCCCGCTCACAGCTGCTGCAGTCTGACCTGACCAGAGAGGGCTATCCTTCCGACACCCTTTTCTCCACGAGAGAAGCTACCGGAGGTGCGATCGGCACCCAGGAGGTGTCTTTATAGGCCGCCGTCTTCCCTCCGGCCTCACGCTTATCCTAGCCTTCCGGGCCATTTGTGGCTAAATTACTGAAGCACTTTCTGCAGGAGGGGTCTGACCCGCTCCTTCACACCACTCCCTGGGGTCCTAGAGGCGAATTTCCACTGGATGCTACTACCGGGGCCTGTGTTGCTCTCTCAAGGCCTGGGCTCTTGGGTCAGATTCCACGTGGGGGGCCTGGTGGTTAGGCCGCTTCTGAATTGACTCCAGGGCCTGCCCCTTGCCTGTGGCCCAGACCCCTTTATGTCCTCTTTACTTTGGGGAGTGGACCCACAACATGGACTGCTTGCCTGGTTTCCAGAGGCTCCCTGGATCATCAAGCCTTGGGTAAGAGACTATGCCACATTTGTGGTGCTCCACTGGGCCCTAATCACCCTTCTTAGTCTTAGTTTACACCTGGGGTCCTATGCCACGCAACCCTCCACCCTATAGGGCAGCCTGTGAACTGGCCATCTCACCCTGATACCTCAAAGGGTTACTCTTATTACTGGGTCAGCAGACCGTATTGGACACACTCCTAAGGGTGCTGCTATTTGGGCCCAGTTTTATTTAACACTTCCAGGACTGGGCACCTAATCTGCAGCAGTTATACCTTTGGCGTCCTGCCCTCTGCATTCACAGAATTGTCACATACAGTTTTATTTTATCGCTCCTTACATTTCCTGTATAACTACTGTGGAGCTTGTCATTGAATGTTAGCCCTCTGTATCTGCAATCTGAGTTACTGCTCCAAAAACTGCCCACACGCCCTAAGGCAGACCCTGCAGTTTTCCTATCTGCACCCACTGAAGCCAACCTTATCCCCAATTTAAAAGGTGTTCCTGCCTTATTTCCCTGGGGATTATTCTATTGTACTATTAGAAATTCTTAGCCAAAGCTCTGTAGACACCCAATCAGTATTCCATCAGCTGGTTCACATCACTACCCTGGTATTGTGCATGTGCCTTTTCTTACATTCTCTACGTGTCATTATATGCTTTTATTGTATGGTCGCCTCATTCCCCCATTACTTGCTTAGAATATTTGTAAACCTACCCTTCAGCTCCCCGCTCCTGCCCAGCTTGTCTGGGTGGGTCACATTCTCTTTACCTTTCCCCTTCCTTCGGGTCGTAGCCCCTTTTTTTCCCGAGGTGAGGGTAGGGGTCTAGGATCTGTGTCAAAACAACAACAAAACAACGAAAACAAAGAAAAGTGTTTGTGTTTAGTGCTGTGTACTCCTATCTATATGTTATCTGTGTCCGTGCCACCCCATCTCCACACAAGTTCTCATAGGATAATTGTCCTTCTCTTACCAGAGACCTGGTGGGACTTTCTCTCTTGCCTGATGTGGTGAGCGGGATGGCGGGAAGGCCAGAGTTGTAACCCTATCTAACCAACATATATGTATACTAGTTATTTCTTTTTGCCTCAATTACTAGGTTTGTAACTAGTAATAAATAATTGTCATGATTAATGGTAAATAAGATTGTATATAGAAGCAAATATTGTTTAATATTTTGAGTAAATTAAACATGTAAATGTATATATCATGTATCATAACTTTGTCCTATGAAGGAAATAATAGGAAGTATTGCAAGGTGCAAAATAACAGATATGACAAGCATAACAAATATAAGTTAAGCACATTGAGAATCAAGGGTTAATTCCCAGGTTTTGGTTTTAACCAATAGGCGATAGCCTGTACATTTAAAAAGAGCCGAGGTAGGCTAAATGATCACACTACGATTACGGCCAGCGAGCCGAAACGCGTCAGTGGGTCCCTGGGAATCACCCATGATCTTTCAACCTAAGCTGTTTGATCTGTAAATAACAGTATTTACCATCTGCTGTTCTTTGAATAAAAGACTTTTAAGTGGATAACCGTGGAGGTGCCTCTATTTCTTTACATTTAGGTTTGTAACTTACCTAGGCAACTACCTTATAAATTCTGCTCATCTTGCCTGCCAGAGTGCTCCCCAAATAGGAGGTGTGTCTCCTCTCCTTACCCGGTTAAGCTCACTACCTAGCATCATCATGCATCACACCGGTAGGAGACAATCCAAATCTCAGCTAAGGCCCAAGAAGACAGTTCTTGACCACTTCTCGCTCCCAGCCCAGAAAGGGTCTACCAAGTCGATGTCCAGTCAGGCTGATCAAGATTCACAAGATGAAGGTTCCCAATCTAGCGCTGTCTCTAGCGTGGCCTCTACTAGATATATTACAGAGTCTACTCTAGCTAGCTGCCCAGACTCTATCCATCACACAAGAGATACACCGTAGCTCAGCTAAATTGCGCAAAGATATCTCTGAGATTGGTGAACGAGTCGACGACTTGGAGCATAAGCATGATGATCTGGCCACCGATCAAACAAACTTTCATTCTTTCGTATTCTGAAGTCTTGTCAGACCAGATAGCATAATTGGAAGTTAAGCTGGCTGACCTAGAGGACAGGTCCTGCAGGAGCAATATCAGATTCAGAGGTATCCCTGAAGCAATACCGCCCTCTGAGTTACAAGCCTTCCTCTCAGACCTCTTTAAGGAACTATTAGGCTCCTTCGATATGCAGCCTAACACCCTGGAGAGGTGCCACCGAGCCCTTAGGCCCAGATCAACTGTGTGCTTCCACAGTTACAGCCTCAAGGATCGTGTTCTGCAGGTGGCCTTTCGCAAGCCCCCCCTCTCTGACAGATTAAAGTAGATCCAACTGCTGCAGGATCTCTCTCAACATACACTTCAACAGAGAAGATTGTTTTCCCCGGTCACGGAAGTTCTCAGGATAGAAAATATTAAATACCGGTGGGGCTTCCCTATCAGAATAGTAGTTACAAAGGACAATCAGACCCATACAGTAACCAGCGTAGGTCAGGGCTTTTCCCTTCTGGAATCCTGGGGCCTACGACGAACTGCAAGCAATATTCAAACACCTCCCCAGGCTAAGCTTAGAGCTTCTGCCCTGGAGTGGCAGGTCAAAGAGCATAGGTCGAAAAAACCAAAGCATCAACCTCCACTACAAGACTTAACCTCCTAACCACTTATGGTCTTGAGGGACTACGCGATATAGCTACCCACCAAAGTTGTTCCATATGTTGGGTTTTTGTTACATGCCTATGACTGTTGCACTTTATACTGAGTCATCTGCTTCATAGTATATGTTTGTTGTATCATATACCTGTTATTGTTCATCTTTTTAGGTCATACCACTCTGGCCTCATTGCTAACTTCTAAACCCCCCCCCCCCAATATAGCCCACTCTGTGGGCTCTCTTTGGTGGACTATTTCCACCACAACTACCTTATTTATATTTCAGCCATATTATGTCGACCTGTACATGTTTTTCCCTGTTCCCTACCCTTCCTTCCCTTGTTTATATGTAAATGGCTAATGGCAATAAATTAAAATTTCTCACGCACAACGTTAGAGGCTTTAATTCACCGGGCAAACGTAGCATTTTCCTTAGGTCACTCTCCCATCTTAACCCTGATGTGGTCCTCCTACAGGAGACTCATTGGAAGGTAGATGATACCCCTAGGTTGATTTCCAAACAATACACTACAATCGAATTTGCCCCATTTTCCTCTAAGCCTCGAGGTGTGGCCATTCTGTTCCATAGATGCCTAGCATGTGAGATTCTTTTCATAGAAAGAGACCCCCAAGCAAGATACATAATAATAAAATGTAATCTCAACCAGACGCTATATACCCTCGTCTCCATATACCTCCCTAATACTGGCTGTAACAGAAGCTTCCGTTACTTTTGTGCTTGGAGTGGAATGCAGGCCAGCCTCCTCCCCACCGACTATGGACCCTGGAACTTAAGGGGATTCTATGACTTGGGAGGCGGGTGTCCAGGGTACATTTGGAGTACTTTTACCCTGGATTCAGGTTTACCCCGTTTCCATGAATTTCCAGAGACTCTGAGAACTGAAGGGCCCTGAAGATTCCTGTGTTTTGTTGGAGTATAAGGTGAGAGCCCAATCCAGCATTGTCTGCTGCAACCCCCCCTAGACTCAGAGACTCAGAATGTTTGAGCTAATTGAAACCTCCTGCTCTAATGCTGGGACCCCCTGTTGTTATCTAGTCTAGGTGTGAAGTGTCTTTCTGTTATTGTGTGATTAGGATGTGATTAGAATATTGTTTAACTAACCATTGTCTGATGTTTGTCTCATTGTATAATATTTGTTTCTATTGATTATGTGGTAACTACCCCCATTTGGGAAATGTATACAAGCTGTGTTTTCTGTGCAATAAAGCAGTTTCTATTTTGACCCTCAAGCATTCAGTCTTGGCTAATGTTCTTGGGGGTAGCTATAACAACTTGCAGCAGCCGTTATTCTAATAGCGGCAGGTATCCAGTGGATGTTCATGGGTTGGCGTTTGGTGGGAGGAAGCTGACTTTAGCGGGTATACCCAGTCTGGGGTACCGAGACCCGCTACACTGGCCAATGCAAATGCCTACATAAAATCCTTCAGTTAGTGGATAAATACAAACAGGGCAGGGTGATTATAGGGGGGGACTTCAATCTTGTATGCGATCCCCTCTTGGACAAACAAACAAACAAACAAAAAAAGACCAGGGGCTCCAGGTAAAGCTCTCCTTTCTTACAACTTTAGATCCCTTATGATGAAATTTGGCCTTTACGACACCTGGAGGGCCTTCCACTCACAGGACAAAGATTATACACATTACTCACACACACATTCAACTTACTCCAGACTAGACTATTTTTTTCCCAGGCCCAGACCCTAGATAAAGTTAGGGAAGTCAAAATACATGTTTGCCCATGGTCAGATCACGACCAGGTTTCCCTTACACTTTGTGAACCATCTGATAGGCCAGGCCCTGCCTCATGGTCCATGCCCCATACGCTGCTCTCTGATATCTCCTTTAAGGAAGAACTGCAAACAATCTATTAGGGAACTGATTACCTTGAATGACAACAGTATGGTCGCAGATGACACTCTCTGGAGGGCTCTTAAAGCCTCCATTAGAGGCCTGATCATAAACAAACAAGCTAGTATCCAAACATCTTGGGGCCTACCCCTCTCGCAGGCCTTTAGCGAGTTAAAAACTCTAGAGGCTCTGAATAGGAAATCTCCCACACCACAGCACACCGAGGCAATACGCACCCTTAAAGGCCATATCTGTGATCTCAAATTGAAGCGCACTCAGCTACAACTAATAACACTCAGACAATTATTCTATTACAAAGGCAACAAGGCTGACACTTTGCTAGCCAATAGACTGTGCCATAAAGAGTGAGCGTCTCGTATCCCGGTACTCACACATAATGGCCACACGACTACCTTGCCCAGTCAAATAGGAGCCCTTTTTGCTAAATACTATGAGGATCTCTATAACATAAAGGACTCTGAGTCCCCTCCCTCTAGGCCCATAATCAAACAAATACTTTCACAACTAGATATTCCCACTTTATCTGCAGCTGATCAAGACTCCCTTATGTGCACTATATCCCTGTCCAAGATCAAATAAATGGTTAAACACCTTAAACCGCTTAAAGCCCCTGGCCCGGATGGCTACCCTTCCCTTTTCAATTAAACCTATATGGCGGAATTGTCTCCCTTATTGCTTTGCTTCTTTCAGGCTTCTGGCTCTCGGGGCTCCTATCGCTCCCCCTCTTTATGCCTTAGCTACAGACCAATTTCCCTCTTAAAAAACAGACATCAAAATCTACTAAAAAATCTTGGCTAACAAAATAACTGTATTGCTCCCTAACCTGATCAAAGAGGACCAGGTAGGCTTCATCCCCAGACAACACTAGGCATTTGCTTAACATCACATTAGAGGCCACCAGACTGAATAAACGCTTCTCGATCCTGTCACTGGATGACGAAAAGGCTTTTGATATGGTCCGTTGGGAATATCTTTGGGACGTCCTGGAGGTGTTTGGGTTCCCAAAGGAAATACACTCTCATATCTAGGCACTTTACTCTTCCCCTTCGGCAAGGATCAGAGGCCTAGGGTTCTGTTCGGCACCCTTCTCTTTATCCAATGGCACCCGGCAGGGATGCCCTCTATCCCCCCTCCTGTTTGCCTTGGCCATAGAGCCTCTCGCTGCGTTAGTCCGCCGAGACCCTGCTCTTCACGAAACCTCTCACAAAATTGCGTTATTTGCGGACGATATCTCAATATTCTCCTCTTCGCCCAAGGATACTATCCTACCTTACTTACCCTATTGAAACTATTCGGGGACATGTCATACTACAAAATAAACACCACAAAAATTGAACTGTACACTTGGGGATTCCCCCCAGACTACATACTAGACTTAGTGAGTACATATAATTTCAGATGGAAAAAGGACAATATTAAACACCTAGGGATCTTTATCTCAAACAACATTACCCAACTCATACACGACAATTACGACCCATTACTCTCTGAACTATGCTCCCTGATCATCAAGTGGAACCTCCAGGCCTTATCATGGTTGGGCAGGATTACTGCCCTTAAGAGGTCATTCCTCCCAAAATTAACGTACCTCTTCAGGTGCATCCCTGTCCATCTACCTAGGCATTTGTTAATGCAATTTCAACGTAGGTTCACCAGGTATATTTATCGGGGGAAACCTGCCAGAGTGGCCCATAAGGTCTTGCAGATCCCTAGGACATATGGGGGTATCACCTCTCCCTCAATCCTTAAATATTACGAACCCACTATGTTAACCCATATTTTACAATGGGGAATAGCTGGACCTACTAGCAAATGGAGTGCCCTGGAGCAGGCATCTCTGCCCAACCATGAAAAACTCTGAAACCTTGTTTGTATTCCCCCTCACTGCCGCCGACAGCTTAACATCACCAATAAACTTATCCTAGAGTGCTTATTTTCTTGGGACAAACTTAGACATTACTCGGGGGTCGCCCCACACCCCTCCCCTATCTACTCTATTACGGGTCTGCTGCTAGGCTTACCTGACTCCCACCCTAACACCTGGTCTAACCTAGGAATTATATTGTTCAGGGACTTAGTGTGCCCCAACTCCCAGAACCAGTTCCTCTCCCTGGCCCAACTCGCGGAGCCTCGGGTTGTCCCTCCCAGGCTACAGTTTGAATATACCAGATTCAAGAGCATCCTTGGAGCTTGGGGATTTTCCCCGTCTGCTCTCCACGACTTAACCCCCTGGGAAGCCAGGTGGCAAGGAGGTAGAAGATTATATAGGCCTAAGTCCCAACACTATTTAATTATGGAAGGGGCGCGCCCCACAGAAAAGGCTGTTCACCTTTTGAAATGGGAGGACATGCTACACACCACACTCACACCACAAATTTGGTCTAAAGCCTTCGATCTCACCTCTAAAGCCATCCACTGCACGACCTTATTTGAAACTTTTTATAAATTGCTCACACATTGGTACTTTGTCCCCATGAGACTTTTCAAGCTAGGTCCCATTGCTTCCCCTCACTGCTGGAGGTCATGCGGCTGGCTGGGCGACGCCCTCCATATCTGGTGGGGGTGCCCCAAAATCAAGGCCCTGTGGAATAGAGTGTTCACTACACTAGTTCAGTTGGGCATACACTTCATAAGGTCCCCTGAAACAGTCCTCCTTCACATTGGCCTACACACTCTCCCGAAGCACCAGAGCTTTTTATGTATTTACCTATTTAATTCAACTAAGCTATCCATTGCTAGAAATTGGAAAAAAGATAGACCCCCGTTTTAGAGCTCTATTCTAGATATCATGGCCTACATCAACTCAATGGAAAGAAGTATCTTCTTTACTCTCAACAAAATAGACCTCTATGAACTCACTTGGGAAGACTGGGGAAAGTTATTCCATCCCCATTGGCAACCCCTTACCTCAATGTAACAAATTTAGCTCCCCCCTCTCCCTCCTCTCTAATTTGTGCTCCTCCTTTGTTCCATTCTACTACCCCTGGAACACAGTCCAGGACCTGCCGTCCTCCCCTCTCCTCCCCCTCTTCTCCTTCCCTTCTTTTCTCCCAATTCCTTCCTCCCCCCCATTCAATGTTTACTCGCAACCTTTAGCAGCTTTGTTATGACATTCTAAGCCTATATGACGGCTATGTTTTGACACTTTGCAAGTGTTTCTCTATGTTGACTTCTTATTTCATCAATAAAGCTCTTTGAAAAAGGGAAAAAAAAGCCACCCAAAATAAAAACACCCCTTAATCTAACAATAAACTACCAATAGCCCTTAAAAGGGCCTTTTGTAGGGCATTGCCCTGAAGTAATCAGCTCTTTTACCTAAAAAAATTACAAAGTCCCCCCTAACAGTAAAACCAAGACATAAATAAAACAAACATTTAAATGCAAAGGTCTTGAACAATTAAACTTTTTAATTTTATCAGAGTTGTGAGCTAACTAGGACAATTGTTTATCTGCTGGACATGCACCACATAACACTGAAGGAGTGTGCTGAATCCTATGTATGTTTATGAACACTAAAGAGTGTCAGACCCACACAAAGAGGGCAAGGGTTATCAGAAGAGAATTAAATGCTAAGGAATGGCAGACTGATTGTTTGAAGTTGCTGTAATTAAAAAGTAAAAAAAAAAATACCCCACTACCTCTTTAGCATATGCTGCATGTATAAATCTGCTGATATTTTAATTGGAAGATACGGGGCTCACGAGGAGAAACAGATTGCACAGTTGATAAAATAATTGACACTTGACAGGCTATAAATTTACTCACCTTTCTCTCACTCTCCCAGTGTTCTATCAAAAACTCCAAGAAATCGAAAACTCCAAGATTACGTCACTTTCGGTGAATACATATATCTGATTGGTTGTGCATCCTGTCCCTCAATTAGACATGGGCCAATCAGATGGGACTATAATCCCCTATCTTCAATATCTATTTTACCTCCGCCTGCGGGCTTCAAGGGGGGGCGAACCTCCCTTGTAAGCCTCATTCCCCAAGGTTTACTTGGGGTGGATGCCAGAAGATCAGCGGTGCGCCCCCCAGACAGAGGCAAAAACAGATAGTGAAAATGGAAGAGTACCCGGAAGTGACGTCATCTTGGAATTTTCGATTTCTTGGAGTTTGACAGAACACCGGTCTGCAGGCAGTCCAACAGGATGTCACATGATCACATAGGAATGTGGGTGTGCAGCTGCCCCAGAGAGAAGAGATCGTTCAAGAGGTCCTTTATTTATTTTTAAGTAGTGGCAGCTCCTATTTAAAGCCTTGTTTTACCTTATATTAGCCATACTATAGGAGTTCCATATAGTAAAGCAGCCTTACAGTGACACCTTGCTCCCCAAAACCTCCACTTACTGCAAACACAATATACTCACGCAAGTAGGAAGGGTTGTTATTCATCCAGCTTCCGGCATGAAATTAGAGGCTGTCAGCAGACACTTGTGAATTACTGCTGCAAATTTTTTAATGCTGTTGGTTTCTCTACAATCCCTATGCAGTTCACTGAATGGCTAGTTGTTCCACCCTAGCACTAGTGATGTCGCGAACCAATAAATTTCGGTTCGCGAACGGCGGACTCGAACTTCCGCAACTGTTCGCGAACCGGCAAACCGTGCAAACCGCCATTGACTTCAATAGGCAGGCGAACTTTAAAACCCACAAGGACTTTCTGGCCACAATAGTGATGGAAAAGTTGTTTCAAGGGGACTAACACCTGGACTGTGGCATGCCGGAGGGGGATCCATGGCAAAACTCCCACGGAAAATTACATAGTTGATGCAGAGTCTGGTTTTAAGCCATAAAGTGCATAAATCACCTAACATTCCTAAATTGTTTGGAATAACGTGCTTTAAAACATCAGGTATGATGTTGTATCGATCAGGTAGTGTAAGGGTTACGCCCCCTTCACAGTGACAGACCAAACTCCCTGTGTAACGCACCGCAAACAACCGCAAACAGTCCATTTGCACAACCACGAGATAGATAGATTTGATAGATAGATAGATAGATACATAGATTACATAGATCAATAGATGCAATATACATTTGATAGATACGAATTACATAGATTAATAGATGCAATATATATTTGATAGATACGATTGATAGTTAGATAGATTCGATAGATAAATCGATAGATTTGATAGATATATAATTTCCCTGACAGAGTATAACAATAAGACATGCGGTCTGCGACCCGTGGTGTGTTAATTAGTACTATTCTTAGCAGTTTACTACCTGTTATCCCCCTATCGGGGGAGGTCTATATGGCCTGCATTTTTGGAACAGGGAGATGGAAGAAGATGATTGGTCTGTCCTCCTACTTCAAATTTGGCCTAAACACAAGTGGCTTTCACAAAACAGTCCGGCCACGAGATAGATAGATTTGATAGATATACATAGATTGATAGTTAGATAGAATCGATAGAAGATAAATAGATAGATTTGATAGATATATAATTACCCTGACAAAGTATAATAATAAAACCTGTGGTCTGGGACCCATGGTAACTAGGTTGTGTTAAGTAATACTATTCTTAGCAGTTTAATCCCTGTATATGGCCGGCATGATTACCCTGACAAAATATAATAATAAGACATGCGGCCTGGGACCCATGGTAAGGTTGTGTTAAGTAGTACTGTTCTTAGCATTTTAATACCTGTTACTCACCCTATCGGGGGAGGTCTATATGGCCTGCATGATTACCCTGACCAAATATAACAACAAGACATGCGGTCTGGGACTGGGACCCATGGTAACTAGGTTGTGTTAAGTAGTACTATTCTTAGCATTTTAATCCCTGTGATTGGTCTGTCCTACTACTTCAAATTTGGCCTAAACACAAGTGGCTGTCTCAAAACAGTCCGGACACGAGATAGATAGATTTGATAGATAGATATACATAGATTGATAGTTAGATAGAATCGATAGAAGATAAATAGATAGATTTGATAGATATATAATTACCCTGACAAAATATAATAATAAGACATGCGGTCTGGGACCCATGGTAACTAGGTTGTGTTAAGTAGTACTATTTTTAGCACTTTCATCCCTGTTACTCCCCCTATCGGGGGAGGTCTATATGGTCTGCATGATTACCCTAACAAAATATAATAATAAAACATGAGGTCTGAGACCCATGGTAAGGTTGTTTTAAGTAGTACTGTTCTTAGCAATTTAATACCTGTTACTCACCCTATCGGGGGAGGTCTATATGGCCTGCATGATTACCCTAACAAAATATAATAATAAAACATGCGGTCTGGGACCCATGGTAAGGTTTTGTTAAGTAGTACTGTTCTTAGCATTTTAATACCTGTTACTAACCCTATCGGGGGAGGTCTATATGGCCTGCATGATTACCCTAACAAAATATAATAATAAAACATGCGACTGGGACCCATGGTAAGGTTGTGTTAAGTAGTACTGTTCTTAGCATTTTAATACCTGTTACTCACCCTATCGGGGGAGGTCTATATGGCCTGCATGATTACCCTGACCAAATATAACAACAAGACATGCGGTCTGGGATTGGGACCCATGGTAACTAGGTTGTGTTAAGTAGTACTATTCTTAGCATTTTAATCCCTGTGATTGGTCTGTCCTACTACTTCAAATTTGGCCTAAACACAAGTGGCTGTCTCAAAACAGTCCGGACACGAGATAGATAGATTTGATAGATAGATATACATAGATTGATAGTTAGATAGAATCGATAGAAGATAAATAGATAGATTTGATAGATATATAATTACCCTGACAAAGTATAATAATAAAACATGTGGTCTGGGACCCATGGTAACTAGGCTGTGTTAAGTAATACTATTCTTAGCACTTTCATCCCTGTTACTCCCCCTATTGGGGGAGGTCTATATGGCCTGCATGATATATAATTACCCTGACAAAGTATAACAATAAGACATGCGGTCTGCGACCCATGGTAAGGTTGTGTTAAGTAGTACTATTCTTAGCAGTTTAATCCCTTTTACTCCCCCTATCGGGGGAGGTCTATATGGCTGGCATGATATATAATTAGCCTAACAAAGTACAACAATCGGACATGTGTTCTGTGACCCATGTTAACTAGTTTGTGTTAAGTACTACTATTCTTAGCAGTTTAATCCCTGTTACTCCCCCTACCGGGGGAGGTCTATATGGCCTGCATGAACTATAATTATCCTAACAAAGTACAACAATCGGACATGTGGTCTTGGACCCATGGTAACTAGTTTGTGTTAAGTACTACTATTCTTAGTAGTTTAATCCCTGTTACTCCCTGTAGCAGAGAGGCAGTAGGATCTGTAATATATTTTGGGTAGGCAGAGACAAGCAAGTAACTAATCTTGGTAATTGTAGCAGAGAGGCAGTAGGATCTGTAATATCTTTTGGGTAAGCAGAGACAAGCAAGTAACTACTCTTGGTAATTGTAATAATAACCCCTTTCCACCAAGAACTAGACGACACATAGCTTGGGAGTCAACAACAACTTATTCAACAACTGGAAAAACAAACACTTTTTAAAAACAGTCTCCCCTACAAGGGGTTTCCCAACTGAAACAGCAGGGAGTTTAAACAGTAACATACAGTTTAACATACATTTTAACCATTAGCCTAAATAACAATTTCTGCATAGTTCATAAGTGGCGAGGTTTGCCACACTCGCCCTATCGGGGGAGGTCTATATGGCCTGCATGATCTATAATTAGCCTAACAAAGTACAACAATCGGACATGTGGTCTGGGACCTACGGTAACAAGGTTGTGTTAAGTAGTACTATTCTTAGCAGTTTAATCCCTGTTTCTCCCCCTATCGGGGGAGGTCTATATGGCCTGCATGATCTATAATTATGTCATTTAAAGAGAAAAAGACTGCTCAGAATTAATGCTGTATGTTCGTGTAGAATGAATATTCAAAGGTGAAACCGACTCTGTCAATGAGTCCCACTAATGCGGATGTCACCTCAAAAACTATAAAATATCCAAGTGAAGTTAATCAAAAGAGGACTCACCCGATTTTAACCCTCTCGGTGCGGTGTAACTTCCTTATATTGTGTTGCAGGTTTCAATGCAAACATGTATCCACCGGGCATTAGTATGCATACAGGGCTTGAATCCAGGGCCTCACAGAATATCCTTGTGATTCCGGTAGGGCTGCTGATACTAACACTGTTGCTGGGGGCTCTCCACACCCCTGTTCGGCAAAGTCACAAAGAGAAAACAGGTATCGCAACAGTGAAGTAAAAATATCTGGCAGAGAGATATGCAGGTAAAATCGTAATTTATTACATATCACATAGTGTACATACAATATACAGGCACAGCAAACAGACCCCGCTGACGCGTTTCCCGCTTCACAAGCGGTTCATCAGAGCTGGGAAAAAAGTGTTATAGGCAGCTGTTAAATCTCAGGTAACAAATCTGAATAGCCAATCAGCACACAGAAGTCTCAACTTTGACTTAACCTTTTGCACTCCATAAACTTCCAAGTTTTAACTTTCTTACAGCAACACAAGAAATGTTACAAAATCACTATAAGCATCACATAATAATATTACAAGTTAAAACTAAATAGAACACCTCTACTAAAATGAGTTAAATCAAAGTTAGGAATATCGGAACCCTGAGAACAAAATGTTATGCAAAAGCTGTTACATTTAGATAGCATGTCTCACACAGAAGTAGCCAAAAAGATATAAAAGTTAAATGCAGACTTTGTTATATTACGGCAATTGTGAGTACATGACACAATGTTGCAACTTAGCAAAAGGAAAAAAGGAGAAAAACACTTTGAACAAATCTGAATTATAAAAGATCAGTCCATGTGTAGTAACTACTATATTTAAAGGAAACATTCGTAACAGGACATGAAACTAAGCATCTATAAATAATTTAATGTCACTGATTTTATTTATCCCTAATGGGGAACCTGTTTTGAGGTTATAGATCCAATAAATTTCTCTTTTACTTAAGATCTTATATCTATCCCCTCCTCTAATGTTAGTTTTAACCTGTTCAATACCTTGAAACCGAAAATACCTGAATTTATAAATATGTTCAAAAAAATGCTTGGCCACTGGAGTTTTAGGTACCTCTGCCTCTAGGGACAAAAGATGTTCCCTAATCCTGTCCTTTAAGCCCCTAGAGGTGAGACCCACATATTGAAAATTACAGTGTAAACAGGTGATAAGGTAAACAACAAAGTTTGAGTTACAATTAATGCGTCCCTTGATGTTGTATACTTTACTGGTATTTGTAGACTGGAAAGTGTCTCCTACCAAAGCAAAATCACAACTTTTACATGGCCTCACACCACATTTATAGAAGCCACATTTCTTAGAAAGCCAATTGCTAGTTTTACCTGTTAATATTGTAATGTTAGTATTGGAGTGTGAGCTTAAATTCTTGTTTATTCTATCACCTATAGTTTCTGATCTATAGGAGATAAAATTACAGTTTTTTGACAACAACCTCAAATCATCATCCATATCTAGAAGGGGTAGCCTTTTCTTAATAATGTTACATATAGCATCATATTGATTGCTATATTTAGTTATGATCTATAATTATACTAACAAAGTAAAACAATAGGACATACATGTGGTCTGGGACCATATGATTCTTTCAGGTATACCAGTTGCAGTGGTTCTGACCCTGCATTCTTGCTTCAACTCTCCCTGCAAGAGAGATCTGTTACAGAATCTGTGGGCCGTTATGCAAAGAGCTGGCCGGCCTGAAAGGAGCATCGATTTTAGGAACCCGGAGATAATTTTTAGGAACCGGGAGATGGAAAAAGATGCTTGGACACCCAGTACAGGTCGTTCTCCTTCAGCCTTTTTATACGAGGGTCCCGGACCCTCAACAGGCACAACAGTATGAAACACCACATATGCCATCCTTTAGCACAATAGAGTACAGGTATGGCATCGATTATTGGAAAACGGAGATAATTTTTAGGAACCGGGAGATGGAAAAAGATGCTTGGCCACCCAGTACAGGTCGTTCTCCTTCAGCCTTTTTATACGAGGGTGACGGACCCTCAACAGGCACAACAGCATGAAACACCACATATGCCATCCTTTTGCACAATAGAGCAAAGGTATGGCATCGATTATAGGAACCCGGAGATAATTTTTAGGAACCGGGAGATGGAAAAAGATGCTTGGACACCCAGTACAGGTCGTTCTCCTTCAGCCTTTTTATACGAGGGTCCCGGACCCTCAACAGAAACAACAGCATGAAACACCACCACATATGCCATCCTTTTGCACAATAGAGTACAGGTATGGCATCGATTTTAGGAACCCGGGGGTTATTTTTTAGGAACCGGCGGGAAATATAAAAAGATGCTTGGACACACAGTACAGGTCGTTATCCTTCCGCCTTTTTATACGAGGGTCCAGGACCTTCAACAGGCACAACAGCATGAAACATCACATATGCAATCATTTAGCACAATAGAGTACAGGTATGGCATCGATTTTATAAACCCGGAGATGATTTTTAGGAACCGGGAAATAGAAAAAGGTGCTTGGACACCCAGTACAGGTCATTATCCTTCCGCCTTTTTATACGAGGGTCCAGGACCCTCATCAGAAACAACAGCATGAAACACCACCACATATGCCATCCTTTTGCACAATAGAGTACAGGTATGGCATCGATTATAGGAACCCGGAGATAATTTTTAGGAACCGGGAGATGGAAAAAGATGCTTGGACACCCAGTACAGGTCGTTCTCCTTCCGCCTTTTTATACGAGGGTCCAGGACCCTCAACAAGCAAGACAGCATGAAACACCACATATGCCATCCTTTTGCACAATAGAGTACAGGCATGGCATCGATTTTATGAACCCGGAGATAATTTTTAGGAACCGGGAGATGGAAAAAGATGCTTTGACACCCAGTACAGGTTGTTCATCTTCAGCCTTTTTATACGAGGGTCCCGGACCCTCAACAGAAACAACAGCATGAAACACCACCACATATGCCATCCTTTTGCACAATAGAGTACAGGTATGGCATCGATTTTAGGAACCCGGGGGTTATTTTTTAGGAACCGGCGGGAAATATAAAAAGATGCTTGGACACACAGTACAGGTCGTTATCCTTCCGCCTTTTTATACGAGGGTCCAGGACCTTCAACAGGCACAACAGCATGAAACATCACATATGCAATCATTTAGCACAATAGAGTACAGGTATGGCATCGATTTTATAAACCCGGAGATGATTTTTAGGAACCGGGAAATAGAAAAAGGTGCTTGGACACCCAGTACAGGTCATTATCCTTCCGCCTTTTTATACGAGGGTCCAGGACCCTCATCAGAAACAACAGCATGAAACACCACCACATATGCCATCCTTTTGCACAATAGAGTACAGGTATGGCATCGATTATAGGAACCCGGAGATAATTTTTAGGAACCGGGAGATGGAAAAAGATGCTTGGACACCCAGTACAGGTCGTTCTCCTTCCGCCTTTTTATACGAGGGTCCAGGACCCTCAACAAGCAAGACAGCATGAAACACCACATATGCCATCCTTTTGCACAATAGAGTACAGGCATGGCATCGATTTTATGAACCCGGAGATAATTTTTAGGAACCGGGAGATGGAAAAAGATGCTTTGACACCCAGTACAGGTTGTTCATCTTCAGCCTTTTTATACGAGGGTCCCGGACCCTCAACAGAAACAACAACATGAAATACCGCATATGCCATCCTTTTGCACAATCGAGTACAGGTATGGCATCGATTTTAGGAATCCGGGGGTTATTTTTTAGGAACCGGCGGGAAATATAAAAAGATGCTTGGACACCCAGTACAGGTCGTTATCCTTCCGCCTTTTTATACGAGGGTCCAGGACCCTCAACAGGCACAACAGCATGAAACACCACATATGCCATCCTTTAGCACAATAGAGTACAGGTATGGCATCGATTATTGGAAAACAGAGATAATTTTTAGGAACCGGGAGATGGAAAAAGATGCTTGGCCACCCAGTACAGGTCGTCCTCCTTCAGCCTTTTTATACGAGGGTGCCGGACCCTCAACAGGCACAACAGAATGAAACACCACATATGCCATCCTTTTGCACAATAGAGTACAGGTATGGCATCGATTATAGGAACCCGGAGATAATTTTTAGGAACCGGGAGATGGAAAAAGATGCTTGGACACCCAGTACAGGTCGTTCTCCTTCAGCCTTTTTATACAAGGGTCCCGGGCCCTCAACAGGCACAACAGCATGAAACACCACATATGCCATCCCGGACCCTCAACAGGCACAACAGCATGAAACACCACATATGCCATCCTTTTGCACAATAGAGTACAGGTATGTCATCGATTTTAGGAACCCGGGGGTTATTTTTTAGGAACCGGCGGGAAATATAAAAAGATGCTTGGACACCCAGTACAGGTCGTTATCCTTCCGCCTTTTTATACAAGGGTCCAGGACACTCAACAGTCACAACAGCATGAAACACCACATATGCCATCCTTTAGCACAATAGAGTGCAGGTATGGCATCGATTTCATGAACCCGGAGATAATTTTTAGGAACCGGGAAATAGAAAAAGGTGCTTGGACACCCAGTACAGGCCGTTCTCCTTCCGCCTTTTTATACGAGGGTCCTGGACCCTCAACAGAAACAACAGCATGAAACACCACCACATATGCCATCCTTTTGCACAATAGAGTACAGGTATGGCATCGATTATAGGAACCTGGAGATAATTTTTAGGAACCGGGAGATGGAAAAAGATGCTTGGACACCCAGTACAGGTCGTCCTCCTTCAGCCTTTTTATACGAGGGTGCCGGACCCTCAACAGGCACAACAGCATGAAACACCACATATGCCATCCTTTTGCACAATAGAGTACAGATATGGCATCGATTATAGGAACCCGGAGATAATATTTAGGAACCGGGAGATGGAAAAATATGCTTGGACACCCAGTACAGGTCGTTCTCCTTCAGCCTTTTTATACAAGGGTCCCAGACCCTCAACAGAAACAACAGCATGAAACACCACCACATATGCCATCCTTTTGCACAATAGAGTACAGGTATGGCATCAATTATAGGAACCCGGAGATAATTTTTAGGAACCGGGAGATGGAATAAGATGCTTGGACACCCAGTACAGGTCGTTTTCTCCTTCAGCCTTTTTATATGAGGGTCCCGGACCCTCAACAGGCACAACAGCATGAAATACCACATATGCCATCCTTTTGCACAATAGAGTACAGGTATGGCATCGATTTTAGGAACCCGGGGGTTATTTTTTAGGAACCGGCGGGAAATATAAAAAGATGCTTGGACACCCAGTACAGGTCGTTATCCTTCCACATTTTTATACGAGGGTCCAGGATCCTCAACAAGCACAACAGCATGAAACACCACATATGCCATCCTTTTGCACAATAGAGTACAGGTATGGCATTGATTTTATGAACCCAGAGATAATTTTTAGGAACCGGGAAATAGAAAAAGGTGCTTGGACACCCAGTACAGGTCGTTCTCCTTCCGCCTTTTTATACAAGGGTCCCGGACCCTCAACAGAAACAACAGCATGAAACACCACCACATATGCCATCCTTTTGCACAATTGAGTACAGGTATGGCATCGATTATAGGAACCCGGAGATAATTTTTAGGAACCGGGAAATAGAAAAAGGTGCTTGGACACCCAGTACAGGTTGTTCTCCTTCCGCCTTTTTATACGAGGGTCCCGGACCCTCAACAGAAACAACAGCATGAAATACCACATATGCCATCCTTTTGCACAATCGAGTACAGGTATGGCATCGGTTTAGGAACCCGGGGGTTATTTTTTAGGAACCGGCGGGAAATATAAAAAGATGCTTGGACACCCAGTACAGGTCGTTATCCTTCCACCTTTTTATACGAGGGTCCAGGACCCTCAACAGGCACAACAGCATGAAACACCACATATGCCATCCTTTAGCACAATAGAGTACAGGTATGGCATTGATTATTGGAAAACGGAGATAATTTTTAGGAACCGGGAGATGGAAAAAGATGCTTGGCCACCCAGTACAGGTCGTCCTCCTTCAGCCTTTTTATACGAGGGTGCCGGACCCTCAACAGGCACAACAGCATGAAACACCACATATGCCATCCTTTTGCACAATAGAGTACAGGTATGGCATCGATTATAGGAACCCGGGGGTTATTTTTTAGGAGCCGGCGGGAAATATAAAAAGATTATTGGACACCCAGTACAGGTCGTTATCCTTCCGCCTTTTTATACGAGGGTCCAGGACCCTCAAGGGTCCAGGACCCTCAACAGGCACAACAGCATGAAACACCACATTTGCCATCCTTTAGCACAATAGAGTACAGGTATGGCATTGATTTCATGAACCCGGAGATAATTTTTAGGAACCGGTAATAGAAAAAGGTGCTTGGACACCCAGTACAGGTCGTTCTCTTTCCGCCATTTTATACGAGGGTCCAGGACCCTCAACAGAAACAACAGCATGAAACACCACCACATATGCCATCCTTTTGCACAATAGAGTACAGGTATGGCATCGATTATAGGAACCCGAAGATAACTTTTAGGAACCCGGAGATGGAAAAAGATGCTTTGACACCCAGTACAGGTCGTTCATCTTCAGCCTTTTTATAAAAGGGTCCCGGACCCTCAACAGAAACAACAGCATGAAATACCACATATGCCATCCTTTTGCACAATCGAGTACAGGTATGGCATCGATTTTAGGAACCCAGGGGTTATTTTTTAGGAACCGGCGGGAAATATAAAAAGATGCTTGGACACCCAGTACAGGTCGTTATCCTTCCGCCTTTTTATACGAGGGTCCAGGACCCTCAACAGGCACAACAGCATGAAACACCACATATGCCATCCTTTAGCACAATAGAGTACAGGTATGGCATCGATTATTGGAAAACAGAGATCATTTTTAGGAACCGGGAGATGGAAAAAGATGCTTGGCCACCCAGTACAGGTCGTTCTCCTTCAGCCTTTTTATACGAGGGTGCCGGACCCTTAACAGGCACAACAGCATGAAATACCACAAATGCCATCCTTTTGCACAATAGAGTACAGATGTGGCATCGATTATAGGAACCCGGAGATCATTTTTAGGAACCGGGAGATGGAAAAAGATGCTTTGACACCCAGTACAGGTCGTTCTCCTTCAGCCTTTTTATACGAGGGTCCAGGACCCTCAACAGGCACAACAGCATGAAAGACCCCATATGCCATCACTTCCTTTTGCACAATCGAGTACAGGTATGGCATTGTTTTTAGGAACCCAGAGATAATTTTTATGAACCTGGAGATGGAAAAAGATGCTTTGACACCCAGTACAGGTCGTTCTCCTTCAGCCTTTTTATACGAGGGTCCCGGACCCTCAACAGAAACAACAGCAAGAAACACCACATATGCCATACTTTAGCACAATAGAGTACAGGTATGGCTTCGATTATAGGAACCCGGAGATAATTTTTAGGAACTGGGAGATGGAAAAAGAAGCTTGGACACCCAGTACAGGTCGTTCTCCTTCCGCCTTTTTATACGAGGGTCCAGGACCCTCAACAGAAACAACAGCATGAAACACCACCACATATGCCATCCTTTTGCACAATAGAGTACAGGTATGGCATCGATTATAGGAACCCGGAGATAATTTTTAGGAACCGGGAGATGGAAAAAGATGCTTTGACACCCAGTACAGGTCGTTCTCCTTCAGCCTTTTTATACAAGAGTCCCGGACCCTCAACAGAAACAACAGCATGAAATACCACATATGCCATCCTTTTGCACAATCGAGTACAGGTATGGCATCGATTTTAGGAACCCGGGGTTTTTTTTTTTTAGGAACCGGCGGGAAATATAAAAAGATGCTTGGACACCCAGTACAGGTCGTTCTCCTTCAGCCTTTTTATACGAGGGTGCCGGACCCTCAACAGGCACAACAGCATGAAATACCACAAATGCCATCCTTTTGCACAATAGAGTACAGGTATGGCATCGATTATAGGAACCCGGAGATAATTTTTAGGAACCGGGAGATGGAAAAAGATGCTTTGACACCCAGTACAGGTCGTTCTCCTTCAGCCTTTTTATACGAGGGTCCAGGACCCACAACAGGCACAACAGCATGAAAGACCCCATATGCCATCACTTCCTTTTGCACAATCGAGTACAGGTATAGCATTGTTTTTAGGAACCCAGAGATAATTTTTATGAACCTGGAGATGGAAAAAGATGCTTTGACACCCAGTACAGGTCGTTCTCCTTCAGCCTTTTTATACGAGGGTCCCGGACCCTCAACAGAAACAACAGCATGAAACACCACATATGCCATCCTTTAGCACAATAGAGTACAGGTATGGCATCGATTAATGGAAAACGGAGATAATTTTTAGGAACCGGGAGATGGAAAAAGATGCTTTGACACCCAGTACAGGTCGATCTCCTTCAGCCTTTTTATACGAGGGTCCCGGACCCTCAACAGGCACAACAGCATGAAACACCACATATGCCATCCTTTAGCACAATAGAGTACAGGTATGGCATCGATTATTGGAACCCGGGGATAATTTTTAGGAACCGGGAGATGGAAAAAGATGCTTTGACACCCAGTACAGGTCATTCTCCTTCAACCTTTTTATACGAGGGTCCAGGACCCTCAACAGGCACAACAGCATGAAAGACCCCATATGCCATCACTTCCTTTTGCACAATCGAGTACAGGTATGGCATTGTTTTTAGGGACCCGGAGATAATTTTTAGGAACCGGGAGATGGAAAAAGATGCTTGTTCGGTCCTCCTACTTCAAATTTGGGGCACTGCGCGTGCAATCTACTGTGCCACCAGATATGAGTGGTGTGTTAATGAGTACTATTCTTAACAGTTTAATCACTGTTATGTGCCTTTTTTTGGTTTGGTTTTTGTAGCCACAGTGCATCACCAGAGGCCAGAAAAATTAGGCATGTCCAAATGCCTGAAAAATAAGGTATTGTTGCAGCCGTCGCTGTAGCAGAAAAATTGATGTTTGTAAAACAGTTAGAAAGTGCACTAAAACCTTGAGGCTTGAACACTAGTTGTTGGCGGATAAGTCACGCAAGTCATCCGATAAAATACAGCAGCGTGTGTACCATTTGTAGCCCAAGGCAGCTCATCTCATCAGGCCTTTTTTACTCAAATGTATCGCCCAATGTCAGTCCCTTTGGGATCCATCCCTCATTCATTTTAATAAAGGTGAGATAATCAAGACTTTTTTGACCTAGGCGACTTCTCTTCTCAGTGACAAAACCTCCTGCTGCACTGTAGGTCCTTTCTGAAAGGACACTTGAAGCGGGGCAGGCCAGAAGTTTGATTGCAAATTGGGATAGCTCAGGCCACAGGTCAAGCCTGCGCACCCAGTAGTCAAGGGTTCCATCGCTCCTAAGAGTGTCAAGATACGCAGTTAATGCTAGGTAGTCTGATACCTGTCGGTTGAGTCTTTCTCTGAGGTTGGATCCCGAAGGGCTGTGGCGATGCATAGGAGTTAAAAAGGTCTGCATATCCTCCATCAACAACACGTCTGGAAAGCGTGCTGTCCTTGCCGGCGTGGTCGTGGGATGAGGAGTATTACTTTCATCTCTTCCCCTGTTAGATTTCCGTTGTCCTGCTGTGACATAACCCTTATACTCTGTGTAAAGCATAGTTTTTAATTTATTTTTTAACTGTTCCATCCTTTCCGACTTGCGGGAATTTGGTAACATTTCAGTTACTTTATGCTTATACCGGGGGTCTAGTAGCGTGGACACCCAGTAAAGGTCGTTCTCCTTAATGTTTTTTATACGAGGGTACCTCAACAGGCACAACAGCATGAAAGACCCCATTTGCACAAGGTTGGATGCCGAGCTAATCATGTCCTGTTCCTCGTCCTCACTGATGTCACTGAAGGTATCTTCTTCCCCCCAGCCACGTACAACACCACGGGTACCAGATAGGTGACAACAACGAGCACCCTGGGATGCCTGTTGTGCTTGGTCTTCCTCCTCCTCCTCAAAGCCACATTCCTCCTCTGACTCCTCTTCCTCACAATCCTCTTCCTGCGTTGCCGCTGTTCCAGCAAGCGATGCTGATAAGGCTGTTTCTGGTGGTGATGGAGACCACAACTCTTCCTCTTCACGCTCATCTATGGCCTGATCCAGCACTCTTCGCAGGGAACGCTCCAAGAAGAAAACAAATGGTATGATGTCGCTGATGGTGCCTTCGGTGCGACTGACAAGGTTTGTCACCTCCTCAAAAGGACGCATGAGCCTACAGGCATTGCGCATTAGCATCCAGTAACGTGGAAAAAAAATCCCCAGCTCCCCAGAGGCTGTCCTAGCACCCCAGTCATACAAATACTCGTTAACAGCTCTTTCTTGTTAGAGCAGGCGGTCGAACATTAGGAGTGTTGAATTCCAACGTGTTGGGCTGTCGCAAATTAAGCGCCTCACTGGCAGGTTGTTTCGACGCTGGATATCGGACAAGTGCGCCATGGCCGTGTAGGAACGCCTAAAATGGCCACACACCTTCCTGGCCTGCTTCAGGACGTCCTGTAAGCCTGGGTACTTAAGCACAAAGCGTTGTACAATCAGATTACACACATGTGCCATGCACGGCACATGTGTCAACTTGCCCAATTTCAATGCCGCCATCAAATTACTTCCATTGTCAGAAACAACCTTGTCAATCTCCAGTTGGTGCAGAGTCAGCCACTGATCCACCTGTGCGTTCAGGGCAGACAGGAGTGCCGGTGCGGTGTGACTCTCTGCTTTGAGGCAAGTCAACCCCAAGACGGCGTGACACTGCCGTATCCGGGATGTTGAATAGTACCTGGGGAGCTGGGGGGTTGCCGTTGATGTGGAGCAAGACGCCGCAGCAGAAGAGCAATCAGCCAAGGAAGAAGTTATGGAAGAGGATGGAGTAGGAGGAGTAGAGGAGGTAGCAGCAGGCCTGCCTGCAAGTCATGGTGGTGTCACCAACTCTTCTGCAGAGCCACACATTCCATGCTTGTCAGCCGCCAGCAGGTTTACCCAATGAGCAGTGTAGGTGATATACCTGCCCTGACCATGCTTTGCAGACCAGCTATCAGTGGACCCTTGCCCCAACGCTGTGTGCCAGACATGCCATTACTTCCTTTTGCACAATCGAGTACAGGTTGGGGATTGCCTTTTGTGAAAAAAAAATTCTGCCGGGTACCTTCCACTGCGGTGTCCCAATAGATACAAATTTTTTGAATGCCTCAGACTCCATTAGCTTGTATGGTAAAAGCTGGCGGGCTAAGAGTTCTGACAAGCCTGCTGTCAGACGCCGGGCAAGGGGGTGGCTTTGGGACATTGGCTTCTTACGCTCAAACATGTCCTTGACAGACACCTGACTGTGGGCAGATAACCAGTAACTGCTACGGAAGAGAGACTGAGTGGCGGATGGTTGAGAGGGGGCAAGGAGGACAGCAGTGTTTGACGTGGATGAAGGTGCTGGAGCAGAAGGAGGATGGCGGCTTGAGTTTGGGTGCTGCTTCTACTCATGTGTTCATCCCATCGGCGTTTGTGATGTGAGACCATGTGCCTTCGCAAAGCAGTTGTACCTAGGTGGGTGTTGGACTTCCCACGACTCAGTTTCTTTTGGCACAGGTTGCAAATGGCATCGCTGTTGTCAGAGGCAGACACACTAAAAAAATGCCACAATGCTGAGCTCTGCAATGACGGCATTCTGGTGGTGGCAACAGCATGCGTTGATTGGCGTGCTGTCTGGCTGACCCCGGGTGCCGATGCATGCTGTCTGACTGTGACTGTGCCACTATCTCCTTGCGACGACCTCCCCCTGCTTCCAACTCGTCTCCTCCTCCTCCTCTCTGTCTCCCCATCTGAACTTTCCCCCTCTTCTTCTTCTCTTCTAGCGGGCACCCACGTGACATCCATGGACACATCATCATCAACCGCTTCACTTGTATCTGACAAATCAACAAAGGAAGCAGCAGCGGGTACAACATCATCATCATCACACCTTACGTCCATGTCTGTAATGCTGCCTGACTGAGACATATCACTGTTATCTACATCCTCTGTCAATGATGGTTGCGCATCACTCATTTCTTCCAACTGATGTGTCAATAACTGCTCTGACAGATCAAGTGAAGTGGCTGTGGTGCTAGTGTTGGTGGTGGCGGCAGGCGGGCGAGTGGCACTGGTCACTTGAGAGGTGCCCGAAGCTATGCTGGAGGTGGATGGTGCGTCAAGGTTATGAGCGGAAGCTGTAGAAGATTGGGTGTCCTGTGTTATAAAGTCAACTATTTCATCAGAACTTTTCGGGTTCATGGTACGTGCCCTAACACTGGGCATTATTCTATGGCCAAAGGGAATCACAGCACCACGACCACAACGGCACCTGCGGGGTGGCCTGCCTCTGCCTGTCATTTTTTTTTTTAAATGTAGACTTACACTACTATTAAACAAAATATGAGTGGTGCCACTGGGCAAGTGGGCACAGTATACGCTGTGAGCCTGAAACAAAAAAGCAGACTGATGTTTCACAATCCAAAAAGTTTATTTTTTTTTAAATGTACACTTACACTACTATTAAACAAGATATGAGTGGTGGCACTGGGCAAGTGGGCACAGTATACGCTGTGAGCCTGAAACAAAAAAGCAGACTGATGGTTCACAATCCAAAAAGTTTATTTTTTTTAAATGTACACTTACACTACTATTAAACAAGAAGATATGAGTGGTGGCACTCAGGATGGAAGTAGGCACAGTATATGCTGGGAGCCTGACACACAGGCTGGCACTAGTGGCAGGCTGGCCTGGAAACTAAAATGAAAAAAACACTAGCAGACTGATGTAAAAAAAAATTGTTAAAAAATGTACACTAATGTTACTAAAGATATGAGTGGTGGCACCGAGGATGGAAGTAGGCACAGTATATGCTGGGAGCCTGACACACAGGCTGGCACTAGGCTGGCCTGGCAACTAAAATTATTAAGGCATCAAGACAAATTAGAACTATTAAAATCATTCAGAAAAATAGATTCACTCACTATGGGGGGAAAAAATATCCTGTTATTTCAAGATTTTTCTACGGAGACGTCTCAAAAAAGGAAGAGCATGGCTCCCATATGTACATTAATGATTCAAAAAGGCATAAAAGCCCGTATGATATATCCAGCTAAAATCATAGTTGAAGAGAATGGTAATAGGCATACATTAAGTAATGTTAATGAGGCAAAAGAATTTATAAACTCTAAATAAATAGCAAATCAGGTAGAGATAGAGTTTCTCAAGACACAGACTATATGCAAAACGTTATAAATATAGTAGGAGCTAATCTTAAAGAAACTTTATCATATGTGTATCTTTTCTTTTTATGTAAGATAACATGTATAAGGGGGGTCCCTTTATGTTTTTTGTTGTTGGGGTTTTTGTTTTTTGTTTTTTCTCTCCCTCTTCTCTTTCTTTTACTATTTCTCCCTCTGTCTTCCAGATAGACACTGTAACTCTAGTACTAACTCTTCCTAGGAAGAGGAAAAAATGGAGAGAAATAAAAAGAAGAGGTTACAATGCTAGATGATTTAAACATACTCTCATGGAATGTGGGTGGCATCACCTCACCGATCAAACGCAAACTTATAATCAGAGAGTTAGGCAAATATAATCCAAGTATTGTTTTCTTACAGGAAACGCATTTAAAGGAATCTGAAATCTCTAAATTAAAATCTAAATGGGTCGGTGAGGTGTTGGCCACTCCGTGTGTAAATAGAAAGTTAGGAGTTGCTATTTTATTAAATAAAAATTTAACATATGAGATCAGTAAGACTGAATTAGATAAAGATGCAAGGTATATGATTATACAGATCCACGTTAATACGGTTAAGCTAGTGCTCTGTAATATCTATGCCCCAAATAAATTTTCGGAAGAATTTTGGGAAAAAATTAAGATCAAATTATTCCCATTTGCATCAGCTAATTTGATTGTAGGGGGTGATTTCAATATGTCTTTATTTCCAGAAGCAGAAAGATTTTCTAAAAAAAATATAAAAGAGCACAATAAATGTGCTAAATATTTTAAAGGTTTTTGCTCTAAACTTAAGCTTTATGATATATGGCGTATTAAAAACCCTGACTTACATACTTTTACATGTGAATCTAAATCACATAAATCTTTCTCGAGAATTGATTTTTTACTGGTAGCTGAATCTCTTTCTATAATGAAGATTGAACCCCAGATAAATAATATTATAGTATCAGACCATGCGATCATCTCATTGTCTTTTCAGACTGGGACTAGGTCTAAATCCGAAAGTCAAACCATCCCCTTCCCACGTTATCTATATAATAACACCAGGTTTTCCTATTGGTTGAAACAGAAGTGGAAAGACTACTGTACGCACAACCTTGCATATCTTAATAAAGTTGAAACTTTTTGGGAAGCATCTAAATCGGTGCTAAGGGGAGAAATTAAATCATATGTAAGTACTAGGAAAAAGAAAGCACTTGCCAGGGAAAGACAATTATCCAATCATGTCAAAAACGCGTATAAGAAGTTCTATAATAATCCATCAGATATAAACTGGGGGAACTACAATAAAGCTAGACAGGAAAGGGATATTGTATTAAAACAAAAATCCCAGGAAGAAGAGCAAAAGATTAATATAAAGTTTAAAGGATTTCATGGCTGCTCGGCCAAATACTTGGCCAGTATAATTAAAAATAGAAAGAAGAAAAATTTTATATTAGCGATTAAAGATGGTGACCAGAGGTGTACAGATTCTAGAGATATCAGCAAGTTATTTATTAATTATTATCAGCAACTTTATACTAACTCTAGTGGTGATAATTTTAACCAAGAAAACTTCTGGTCACAAGTTACAATACCTCAAATCACAGAGGAACAACTGACAGCCCTGAATGCACCCATTACTCTACAAGAGATAGTCAAGGCAATTAACAAGGCTAATTTGAATAAGGCAGCAGGTCCAGACTGTTTACCGGTGGAATACTTGAAAATCTTGGTAGAAGAGGTCAGCCCGATATTAGAAAAAAAAATTAATAGTTACTTTGTACATAATACCCCAATATCTGTTTATTTCTCAGCGGCAAATATTACGTTAATACCAAAAAAAGATAAAAACATGGAAGATCTAGCATCATACAGACCAATATCGGTCTTAAATGCAGACTATAAAATTCTTACATCAATTGTGGCTGCCAGATTTATGAACTGTCTTGATAAAATCATTCATCCGGACCAAACGGGCTTCATGGCATCAAGAAAATCATCAAAAAACATACGTAAAGTTATAACTTTCTTAGATTATATATGGAATATAGGGAAACAAACAAAATTTGATACAGCTTTACTAACACTTGATGCCGAGAAGGCCTTTGATTCAATCGAATGGGAGTACCTTTTCAAAGCACTGGAAAGATTTGGATTTAAAAATCATTCTGTTCATTTTATACATAATCTATATAAGAATCCAATATCTTTCCTCTTAATTAACGGATCATTAACTAAGGCAATCTCACTAAGAAAAGGTACGAGACAGGGCTGTCCACTCTCCTCTTTACTTTTTAATATCGCTCTCGAACCTCTGGCCATCTGGTTAAGACAGGTATGTATAGGGACCCCTATAGTGACACCTGCATTAAAAATTCTTCTATATGCAGATGATATTATTATTTTTTTATATAATACTTCACAGGTAATACCCCTAATTTTAACATGTTTAAATCTTTTTAGTACCTTTTCAGGATATAAAATAAATTACACTAAAAGTGAATTAATGTGGCTTCAGAAGACTAGATATAGTATGCGGGAAATTCCATTTAAAGTTGTTGATACTCTTATATATCTAGGTCTATACCTACATAAAAATCCTCAGAATTGGTATAATCTAAACTATCAAATGCTTATGCAAAAGATCAAGATAAACCTAGAAATCTGGACAGCTTTCCCGCTGTCTATAACAGCAAGAGTTAGCCTAGTAAAAACGATTATTTTCTCACAACTCCTATATCCCTTACAGAATCTCCCTCTGCTTTTAAAAAAATTGGATATTAATAAAATAAATGCTATGTTTAGTAAATTTATCTGGCAGGGTAGGAAACCACGTATCTCTCTCAATAAATTAACTCAAAAACGCAATATGGCGGGTTTTGCATTACCTAATATTAGTCTTTATAATCTGGCCGCTTTGGTTAAAATTGCATTTGATTGGTTAGCAGAAACTAATTGGTTTTCGTCAACTGACCTTGAAAGTTATATGATTTATCCTTATTCACTGAAAGCTATTCTACATAATCCTACGGATGAAATTCCAAAAAATGTACATAATCTAATTTCCATTAACAATGTAGTGATAGCATGGCGCAAATTTTGCCATCTAATTGGAGCAAATCATAGGATATCCGAATATCTTCCAATAAGAGGTAATGCAGAATTTATTCCTGGAATTAGCCAGGCAGTATTTAAAACCTGGGAGGAGAAGGGTTTGAAATTTGTCTATCAAATCCTATTAGACTCTGGCCAGACACATTCATTTGAGTCATTTGTAACGCAATTTGATCTGCCTAGAAATAGTCTGTTTGCTTATTTTCAAATACGACATTTTGTTGATAGAAAGCACTGGGTTCTGGAAAGAAATGATGCATGGTCTGATATTAGAACATATATCCAAAAATTCTCAGGGGGAACCTCGTCAATCTCACTAATATATGATATAATGCTGGCCAAACAAAGTCAAATTTTCTTAGATAAATTATACAATATCTGGATACCTTATTTTACTGACATAAACCCTGAAAAAATAAGGACAAGCTTTTTGGCTTTAGGTAAATGTAAGATATCAATAAATTGGAAAGAATCGCATACAAAACTATTGAATAATTATTTTTATACTCCAGCTAGATTATAAAGAATGTTCCCATTGCAAACATTTCTCTGCCCACGTTGTATGCACCCAAAAGCAGATATCTTGCGTATATTTGGACGCTGTCCAAAGATCAATCAATTCTGGAAAAAAGTTATCTTCTGGCTCAATAAAACCTATAGGGTGGACATCTCTCTTGGTCTAGAAGAGATCATATTTCTTAAAAATCATTCAGATAATAAACCCCTACATGAAAATATATTAAATACAATAATCTTATTGACTAGGTACTTGATATTGAAAGCGTTGAAGGGAAAAACAGCCCCTAGTTTTTCACTTTTTATTAGAGAAGTACAAAACCAAATCATATTCGAATCCTTTCATACGCAATTAACAGGGGAAAAAAAAAAAAATTCTAGCAAGATGGCTCCCTATCATTAAAACATACCCTTGTCAACTTCAAAGATCCATATTGAATCCCTTTCTGAGCTCTGATAGCTTTTCAGAATTAGTGTTATTAGGTGAATTTCCAGCGTCATGGATTTCACTATACAGAGAAGTATACTAATAGTTATTAAAGATCTGTAAGGATATTGCTTTTGAATCATGTTTACGAGCCGGGCCTGGGTTTCTGGGAGACAGGGGGGGAATTCCCTCCTTTTCTTTTTTTTTTTTTTTTTTTTTTCTTCCCTCTGGTGTTTATGTAAGAATGAACCATGTCAAAATTCAGAAGTATGATTACGATATGGAGCGGATGATTATGTTAGTTATAGTCATGTAATCAAACACAGTGTAAAGTGTTTCTTGCAGATTTTCTTACCTTAGTAATATTGTAATATTGTTTGTAGGGTATTGTAATATATGGCAATGGTTGTTATGTTTTTTTTTTTTTCTCTTTTTTTTTTTTTTTTATTATTATTAGGGATATTATTTAAACCTGGGATGATCCTTGTTGATAAATCATGTTTTAGTTATTATGTTAACGGTAACAACCATGGTATCTGTGTTACTTTTTTTTTTTTTTTTTTGTGATTGGTTTTTGTGTGTTTTATATGAATATGTTTTACTTCTTTTTTTGTTATGTTAAAAAATTCAATAAAAATATATTGAAAAAAGGAAGTAGGCACAGTATATGCTGGGAGCCTGACACACAGGCTGGCACTAGGCTGGCCTGGCAACTAAAATTAAATAATACTAGCAGACTGATGTAAAAAAAAAAATTATAAAAAAATTACGCTAATGTTACAACAGATATGAGTGGTGGCACTGAGGATGGAAGTAGGCACAGTATATGCTGGGAGCCTGACACACAGGCTGGCACTAGTGGCAGGCTGGCCTGGCAACTAAAATTAAATAACACTAGCAGACTGATGTAAAAAAAAAATGTTCAAAAATTTACACTAATGTTACAACAGATATGAGTGGTGGCACAGAGCAATTAATCACAGTATATGCTGTGTGCCTGAGAGACCCAGGCCTGATGGAAAAAGAAATTAGGTTACACTAACAAACTAATGTAAAAAAAAATTTAAATTGACAATAATGTTACACCACCAGATATGAGTGGTGGCACAGAGGAATTAATCGCAGTATATGCTTGCTGTGGGCCTGGCACACAGGCCTGATGGCAAATGAAATTAGATTAAACTTGCAATTAGCAAACTAATGTAAAAGGTTTTTTTTTTTTAATTTAAAATAATGTTACACCAGATATGAGTGATGGCACAGAGCAATTAATAACAGTATATGCTGTGTGCCTGAGAGACCCAGGCCTGATGGAAAATGAAATTAGATTACACTAACAAACTAATGTAAATTTGTTTTTGTTTAAATTGACAATAATGTTACACCACCAGATATGAGTGGTGGCAAAGATGTATTAATCACAGTATATGCTTGCTGTGGGCCTGGCACACAGGCCTGATGGAAAATGAAATTAGATTAAACTTGCAATTAGCAAACTAATGTAAAAATTTTTATTTTTTAATTTAAAATAATGTTACATTAGATATGAGTGGTGGCACAGAGCAATTAATAACAGTATATGCTGTGTGCCTGAGAGACCCAGGCCTGATGGAAAATGAAATTAGATTACACTAACAAACTAATGTAAATTAGTTTTTTTTTAAATTGACAATAATGTTACACCACCAGATATGAGTGGTGGCACAGAGGAATTAATTGCAGTATATGCTTGCTGGGGGCCTGGCACACAGGCCTGATGGCAAATGAAATTAGATTAAACTTGCAATTAGCAAACTAATGTAAAAGTTTTTTTTTTTTAAATTTAAAATAATGTTACACCAGATATGAGTGGTGGCACAGAGCAATTAATAACAGTATATGCTGTGTGCCTGAGAGACCCAGGCCTGATGGAAAATGAAATTAGATTATACTAACAAACTAATGTAATTTTTTTTTTTTTTTAATTTACAATAATGTTACGTTACACCACCAGATATGAGTGGTGGCACAGAGGAATTAATCACAGTAATATAAAGAAAGAAAAAGAGGTATCTTGTGGCACACTTAAATGGAAAACTTTATTTTCGATCTGATATTATAGAAAAGGCATTAAGGAGAAAATTAAAATATAACTTTTATTTATTTCTTTAAAACATTTAATGACATGAAAACAAAACATAACATGCTGGATATTACAGAGAATCAGACCAGGAATTAGAGGTGGTAACATTGAAACGACTCTCCTAAGAGAAGAGACAAAATGGATTTTTAGACTTCAGACCATGGCCCCCAAAGGCCTTAATGAACAATTATCTTTTAGTTCATACCTATGAAACTACCATACTCACAGATCACATTGAACCATCCCATATACATGTATGAGAACCACGAAAGATGCCACAAATCATATGTACAATAATGTTGAATCAGAGATTGTAGATAATTTCACATACAGTGACATATAATTGTTTCTGATCTAAGGGATGATAACATCAGAAAACTAAGAAATGGTGCATGTAAACACATGAGCATGGGTAGCTACAACATACAATAGATAAGAAATAATCAGTATAGTCACACATGGAAACCTACACATGTTAGCTATATTTGAGTCGGTATACCACAACAGAGTTCTACCACTTTTTTGATATCCTGATATCTATACAGAGTAAGTATAGATGGCCTTAAACCTCCATAGATGACTGGTTAATATCCCATTTTAAGCTCTCTTCATATGAGAGTGATAATCATTGATCTATATAATCAAGTTATGTCATAGAACTATTGGGAGCGAACCCCCTGGATGATATACTAACATAACGGTATCTAGATATAAATAACACACAATTATGTACATGTAAAAAAACATGTGAATATGTATAGCAAGAAGAAAGAATGGACAGTGACAAACACTGATCCATTCATCTATAGCTAAACAACAATTTTGTGTGAACAGGGTAAATATGTGAATAGGGATGTATTTAAAAACCAATAGATCAAAACAGAATCTATTGGTTTAATAATTTAGGTATTTAACATAGAGAAATGAACATATTGTCAAACAGATTATTTTTTCAAAAAGATCACCTATGTATAAGCTACACATCTGTATGGACATGGTAATACACATGTTGGATACGAGATCAGAACACAACTACCTTTATAATCTCTCTTTTTTGACACATATTAAATATATTTTTCTTTTCCAATATATTAATATATAAAAGATTTTCCCAAACAATCAGCATTGCTAATTTCAGAATAAGGTACATCCGCCTAAGATACCAGGTTACAGAATAACGGAATGAATATAAATGATCAATACTGTCTAAGGTGTGTAAACATGTATAAGTTTTTCAAAAGGATAGGCAATTTATTTTAATACTCAGTATTAGTACGGTTTTCACTCGATTATAACATCTAAGATGTACTTTTAATATAGGCGACTGTCAAAGGGACACACTTCATAAGTGATTCCCTAACAGCTAACCTTTGCGTAACACAAAATCAATATAGACTCGATCTCTGACAGTCTATCTCTAACGGTTTGTTTACACTTTTGCCCGAATTTGTAACCTGATTGGCCGGCTACACTACACACCTCTACTTTTCTTAGCCCAGTAATATGCAACCATTTTCAATGACGTTGTCAATGCTTCAGGATTGGTTACCCTTATCACGTGTTTTACACACACCTCTTTTTTGATTGGCTGGCGTGAATATAAATGAGGAGGCATGAAGGACGTTCGGCGCCTTTGACAAAGCAGTATGCGAAACGCGCGTCAGGCGTTCGCTCTGCTTCTCCTTATGCTCTTTGTCTAAAATAGAAATTTGGCCGTATGTCGGCAATTTAGCTTAAACTTGGTGGGCAGTTAGCGGGTAAAAAATTAGGTAAAAAATTAGCTATTGAACTATCGTAAAATTATAGTGTATGGTCATTATTGGATTGTGGAGTATCCACATTGCTCCTACTTTTTGATAGCTTTACTTACGATAGCCTTATTTACTACCTCTAACCAGTGACACTGTGTCCATCACCCTTTAACGGGTCTTAAGCTAAAATATATCGATTTAGAATACTGTAATCTAGGGGTAATTCCCCTTATGTATAACGAGAAGCGCATATACATATTATTTTAACAAAACCAGCTGTGTCACAGAACACTATCATATTATTGGAAGACGTCTCCAATAATACTTTAACTCCTGAGGGGGGTATTTCTACTTAATACTGTGTACTTTTTTGGGGACAATCCTTATATTTAAGAATTTATTAGGCATTACTCATGCTATCCTGTGGTCCAAACCAAACAAGTTAGTTTTGGGATGGGGCAATGCTGCAACTTTGTTTAAGCACCTCACTCAACAATCGGTAATAAACAACAAGTTTGGAATATATTGTTACACCAAATATTTGACATAATTCCCCATTAAAGTTGAGATCGCAAGCTACACCAATAGGTTATACACTATCTCCCTGTGTGATCCCTGACACAGCAATTTTAATGTTTTTCACACCAATTTTTACCATAAGCAAGTAATTTTTGATGACTTAGATCATCTCTAGGGAAATTTGACACTAATGAGTACAAGTAAATTCCCATGGTAATAGGAAAACAAAATACAGATTGATAGAGTTTATTTATTAAACAGCAATTATCTAGCTGTTCATATATGACTTACAAATGACAATTTAGTACCATTTGGGATATACTTTTTGAAAACATCAAATCTCCCTATTTTATATGTTTTGTTTTCATGTCATTAAATGTTTTAAAGAAATAAATAAAAGTTATATTTTAATTTTCTCCTTAATGCCTTTTCTATAATATCAGATCGAAAATAAAGTTTTCCATTTAAGTGTGCCACAAGATACCTCTTTTTCTTTCTTTATATTTCTTTGATATTTACCCAGGTATCAGGCACTGCCCCCCAGGGATACATAGGCCTACCCTGTTGGGATATTTTGGGAAACTTTGACCTGTCCCCAAACGTAAATCCCCTTCTTTTAGGGGAATTACTAAAATTCGAATTAATCACAGTATATGCTTGCTGTGGGCCTGGCACACAGTCCTGATGGAAAATGAAATTAGATTAAACTTGCAATTAGCAAACTAATGTAAAAGTTTTTTTTTAAAATTTAAAATAATGTTACACCAGATATGAGTGGTGGCACAGAGCAATTAATAACAGTATATGCTGTGTGCCTGAGAGACCCAGGCCTGATGGAAAATTAAATTAGATTACACTAACAAACTAATGTAAATGTGTTTTTTTTTAATTTACAATAATGTTACACCACCAGATATGAGTGGTGGCACAGAGGAATTAATCACAGTATATGCTTGCTGTGAGCCTGGCACACAAGCCTGATGGAAAATGAAATTAGATTAAACTTGCAATTAGCAAACTAATGTAAAAGTTCTTTTTTTTACATTTAAAATAATGTTACACCACCAGATATGAGTGGTGGCACAGAGGAATTAATCACAGAATATGCTTGTTGTGGGCCTGGCACACAGGCCTGATGGAAAATGAAATTAGATTAAACTTGCAATTAGCAAACTAATGTAAAAGTTTTTTTTTTTTAATTTAAAATAATGTTACACCAGATATGAGTGGTGGCAGTGAGCAAGTTGGCACAATATATGCTGTGAGGCTCACACACAGGCTGGTGGCAGGCAGGCAAATGCAAAAAAAAAAAACGACTGGAGTTCCAGCCCTATGCAAAAAAAAAAAAAAAAAAAAAAGACTGAAAAAAAAATGACTGATGTAGCCCTAAAAAGGGCTTTTTGGGGTGCTGTCCTTACAGCAGAGATCAGATGAGTCCTTCAGGACTGTAGTGGAGACTGAATACACTAGCCTAGCTATCAATTTCCCTATAAAATCAGGAGCTGCAACACTAAACCTCCTCTCTCTTCAAAAGCTGCATCACAATGATTCTAAAATGGCTGCTGCCCGGGACCTGGGAGGGTCTGGAAGGGAGTGTCTGCTGCTGATTGGCTGTAATGTGTCTGCAGACTGTGAGATACAGGGTCAAAGTTTACTCAATGATGACGAATAGGGGGCGAACGGGAACAAGCTATGTTTGCCGGGAACTATTCGCCGGCGAACAGTTCGGGACATCACTACCTAGCACCACACGCTATCCTTCCTCCCTGCTGCCGCCTCAGAGTTTGTAACTGTGCACAGTGACTTGGTGGGTGGAGCTGGAGCCTGGAAGTTTCCCATATGTGGACCGGACTCAACCAGACCACACCCGGGCCACATATTACAGGGGCTGTATGCTGCCTGTCAGCCAGGCCAGGTCTTACCTCCTTTCATTTCATGACCACAGTCTGACTTCAGTTACTTTCCTGCATGAGCTGACAGAGCGCTCGGACCCCCAGCCCTCCAGCACACACATGTAAGCCCCTCCCCAGAAAGTTCCTTACAGCCAAATATCAAAAAAATAAATTTTAATATAAAATAATAACAATTAAAAAAAAATCCTTAAATAGTGCTGCTGCATTAAGCATCTGCCTGCAGTGGGGGTGGGCCCTCTAAGATGCTAGGGGCCCTCGGACAAGGGCCGATTTGCCTGACATGTCAGTCCACCCCTGAGCATTGCACAAACATTTCACCAGAAATGCTTGTGGAATGATAAAAGCTGACAGCGTATGCTGTCAGCATTTAGCAATGTCGGGCGGACATGAATCGTCCCCATTGTATCATTATACTAAGATAATTACTGAAGAGGGGGTTACTTGGGATGTCTAAAACAGAATAATAATCACACATGGGGCTATATTTATAGATGCTTGTGAGGTTTCCAGGATTGAGCATCACTTCAGCTATATTATCTATAGATGCGTTAGTAGCCGTTCCTGCTATTAATATCTATAGCAGCGTTACGGGCACATTACATTAAATTTCGCACATAAAACAAAAAAAACCTGTTCCTAAGAGGTTAAAACCATTACAACCACAACTTCAGAAAAATGTTTAAAACGTGATTTTTCACGTACATTCTCGCCAAGCACGTGCAGTTTATATAGACTCTATTGCCGCCATAAAATATCTCACCTCACTGCTGTTGTGCTTAGCTATTTTAAAGCTAATATGGTTGTCTATATTTTTTTATTTACATATTATAATTGTTTCACATTTTCTTTTGTGCCTATGTTAATATGGGCAAGTTTATCAATCCTGGTTTTTTTGTCAATTTAATTCATTTGTTTTGTAACTATTTAAAGGTTTTTTATTTCCTTAAGGGATTAAATGCCTACCGGTCGCTAGCCGTAGAAGGGAATATATAACCACTTACTCTATAATGAAATAAAAACACAACAACTTTTTATGGGTAAAATTTTAACCGTCACAGGTTAAACATTTATTAACTAACTAAGTAACTATGGAAACCAACAAGGTTCTGATGGCGGCTGAACGAAATGCTATAATGACAACCCGGCACTGCAGAAGGTAAACGGCCCAAACAGAAACTGCAGCAGAGCAGGACCTCTGCTCATAGAAAAATTGCTACTAAGGGGTTAATGAGATCACGTGACCCACCCGCAAGGGGAAGGAGGGGCACCTCACGTGCACTTGAGGCTATCCACCCCTTACACTTTTAGATTGGTCATCACTCCCCCCGTTCACCCTTACCAAGGCAACAGGGCCGTTACCTCCCACCGAGCGGGTCTAAAAATAAGGACTACCCCCTAAAAAGGGGATCCGCTACTCAGCCGCCAGAAGCCAGGTAGACCGGATATGGTAGGCCAATAACTAAAGAGGCTGACAAAGTTAGCCTGAATAGGCATACCGGTCGCCAACTAGGGGAGACAATTAAAATTTTGAAATGCTCAATCGACAATGTGGCTACTAAATTAGCCTGAGAAGGCATACTTAGCACCTAGTACAATAAATTAAATTTGGAAGCCATCTTGTAACAGGGAAGGGAGGGAGGGGAAAGAACTCGTCTGCACCGGATTCCAGGAAGAAGAGGGCCAGGAAGCTGATGATCCCCACTTTTAAGGTGAGTAGTGGGCCCCTCCCTTGCATGCAACATTGTTGCAACTAACCTCCCTAGCCAGCCCTCTTCTCCTTTCTCTCCCTACGGCTTTAACCCTTAGCTTTGCTCCAGGCCCAATTGTGCCCTACACTGCCTTAAGGGATTAAATGCCTACCGGTCGCTAGCCGTAGAACAGAATATAAAACACTTACTCTATAATGAAATAAAAACACAACTTTTTATGGGTAAAATTTTAACCGTCACAGGTTAAACATTTATTAACTAACTAACGGCTAGATTTGGAGTTTGGCGGTAGCCGTGAAAACCAGCGTTAGAGGCTCCTAACGCTGGTTTTAGGCTACCTCCGGTATTTGGAGTCACTCAAAAAAGGGTCTAACGCTCACTTTTCAGCCGCGACTTTTCCATACCGCAGATCCCCTTACGTCAATTGCGTATCCTATCTTTTCAATGGGATCTTTCTAACTCCGGTATTTAGAGTCGTGTCTGAAGTGTCTGAAGTGAGCGTTAGAAACTCCAGCCGCAGAAAAAAGTCAGTAGTTAAGAGCTTTCTGGGCTAACGCCGGTCCATAAAGCTCTTAACTACTGTACTCTAAAGTACACTAACACCCATAAACTACCTATGTACCCCTAAACCGAGGTCCCCCCACATCGCCGCCACTCGATTAAATTTTTTTAACCCCTAATCTGCCGACCGCCACCTACGTTATACTTATGTACCCCTAATCTGCTGCCCCTAACACCGCCGACCCCTGTATTATATTTATTAACCCCTAATCTGCCCCCCACAACGTCGCCGCCAACTACCTACAATAATTAACCCCTAATCTGCCGACCGCAAAGCGCCGCTACTTAAGTTATCCTTATGTACCCCTAATCTGCTGCCCCTAACACCACCGACCCCTATATTATATTTATTAACCTCTAATCTGCCCCCCTCAACGTCGCAGACACCTGCCTACACTTATTAACCCCTAATCTGCCGAGCGGACCGCACCGCTACTATAATAAAGTTATTAACCCCTAATCCGCCTCACTAACCCTATAATAAATAGTATTAACCCCCTAATCTGCCCTCCCTAACATCGCCGACACCTAACTTCAATTATTAACCCCTAATCTGCCGACCGGAGCTCACCTCTATTCTAATAAATGTATTAACCCCTAAAGCTAAGTCTAACCCTAACACTAACACCCCCCTAAATTAAATATAATTTTAATCTACCGAAATTAATTAACTCTTATTAAATAAATTATTCCTATTTAAAGCTAAATACTTACCTGTAAAATAAATCCTAATATAGCTACAATATAAATTATAATTACATTGTAGCTATTTTAGGATTAATATTTATTTTACAGGCAACTTTGTAATTATTTTAACCAGGTACAATAGCTATTAAATAGTTAAGAACTATTTAATAGTTACCTAGTTAAAATAATAACAAAATTACCTGTAAAATAAATCCTAACCTAAATTATAATTAAACCTAACACTACACTATCATTAAATTAATTAAATACAATATCTACAATTATCTACAATTAACCTAACACTACACTATCATTAAATTAATTAAATACAATATCTACAATTATCTACAATTAAACCTAACACTACACTATCAATAAATTAATTAAATACAATATGTACAAATAACTACAATGAAATAAACTAACTAAAGTACAAAAAATAAAAAAGAACTAAGTTACAAAAAATAAAAAAATATTTACAAACATTAGAAAAATATTACAACAATTTTAAACTAATTACACCTACTCTAAGCCCCCTAATAAAATAACAAAGACCCCCAAAATAAAAAATGCCCTACCCTATTCTAAATTAAATAAGTTCAAAGCTCTTTTACCTTACCAGCCCTGAACAGGGCCCTTTGCGGGGCATGCCCCAAGAAATTCAGCTCTTTTGCCTGTAAAAAAAACACATACAATACCCCCCCCCAACATTACAACCCACCACCCACATACCCCTAATCTAACCCAAACCCCCCTTAAATAAACCTAACACTAAGCCCCTGAAGATCTTCCTACCTTATCTTCACCATACCAGGTTCACTGATCGGTCCTCGGAAGTGTTGATCCAAGCCCAAGCGGGGGGCTGAAGAGTGACGTCCATCCTCAGGCTGAAGTCTGGATCCAAGCGGCGACTGAAGAAATCCATCATCGGGCTGAAGTCGGAAGTCCATCATCGGGATGAAGTCTTCTATCAAGCCGCATCTTCAATCTTCTTTCTTCTGGAGCGGAGCGGAACCATCTTCTTCCAAGCCGACGCGGAACATCCTCTTCAACCGACGACTAGACGACGAATGACGGTTCCTTTAAATGACATCATCCAAGATGGCGTCCCTCGAATTCCGATTGGCTGATAGGATTCTATCAGCCAATCGGAATTAAGGTAGGAATATTCTGATTGGCTGATGGAATCAGCCAATCAGAATCAAGTTCAATCCGATTGGCTGATCCAATCAGCCAATCAGATTGAGCTTGCATTCTATTGGCTGATCGGAACAGCCAATAGAATGCGAGCTCAATCTGATTGGCTGATTGGATCAGCCAATCGGATTGAACTTGATTCTGATTGGCTGATTCCATCAGCCAATCAGAATATTCCTACCTTAATTCCGATTGGCTGATAGAATCCTATCAGCCAATCGGAATTCGAGGGACGCCATCTTGGATGACGTCATTTAAAGGAACCGTCATTCGTCGTCTAGTCGTCGGTTGAAGAGGATGTTCAGCGTCGGCTTGGAAGAAGATGGTTCCGCTCCGCTCCAGAAGAAAGAAGATTGAAGATGCGGCTTGATAGAAGACTTCATCCCGATGATGGACTTCCGACTTCAGCCCGATGATGGATTTCTTCAGTCGCCGCTTGGATCCAGACTTCAGCCCGAGGATGGACGTCACTCTTCAGCCCCCCGCTTGGGCTTGGATCAACACTTCCGAGGCTTGGATCAAGACTTCCGAGGACGGATCGGTGAATTTGGCAGGGTGAAGATAAGGTAGGAAGATCTTCAGGGGCTTAGTGTTAGGTTTATTTAAGGGGGGTTTGGGTTAGATTAGGGGTATGTGGGTGGTGGGTTGTAATGTTGGGGGGGGTATTGTATGGTTTTTTTTACAGGCAAAAGAGCCGAATTCTTTGGGGCATGCCCCGCAAAGGGCCCTGTTCAGGGCTGGTAAGGTAAAAGAGCTTTTAACTTTTTTAATTTAGAATAGGGTAGGGCATTTTTTTATTTTGGGGGGCTTTGTTATTTTATTAGGGGGCTTAGAGTAGGTGTAATTAGTTTAAAATTGTTGTAATATTTTTCTAATGTTTGTAAATATTTTTTATTTTTTGTAACTTAGTTCTTTTTTATTTTTTGTACTTTAGTTAGTTTATTTCATTGTATTTATTTGTAGATATTGTATTTAAATAATTTATTGATAGTGTAGTGTTAGGTTTAATTGTAGATAATTGTTGGTATTTTATTTAATTAATTTATTGATAGTGTAGTGTTAGGTTTAATTGTAACTTAGGTTAGGATTTATTTTACAGGTAATTTTGTAATTATTTTAACTATTTTAGCTATTAAATAGTTCTTAACTATTTAATAGCTATTGTACCTGGTTAAAATAAATACAAAGTTACCTGTAAAATAAATATTAATCCTAAAATAGCTATAATATAATTATAATTTATATTTTAGCTATATTAGGATTTATTTTACAGGTAAGTATTTAGCTTTAAATAGGAATAATTTATTTAATAAGAGTTAATTTATTTCGTTAGATTTAAATTATATTTAATTTAGGGGGGTGTTAGTGTTAGGGTTAGACTTAGCTTTAGGGGTTAATACATTTATTAGAATAGCGGTGAGCTCCAGTCGGCAGATTAGGGGTTAATGTTTGAAGTTAGGTGTCGGCGATGTTAGGGAGGGCAGATTAGGGGTTTATACTATTTATTATAGGGTTATTGAGGCGGGAGTGAGGCGGATTAGGGGTTAATAACTTTATTATAATAGCGGTGCGGTCCGGTCGGCAGATTAGGGGTTAATAAGTGTAGGCAGGTGGAGGCGACGTTGTGGGGGGCAGATTAGGGGTTAATAAATATAATATAGGGGTCGGCGGTGTTAGGGGCAGCAGATTAGGGGTACATAGGGATAATGTAAGTAGCGGCGGTTTACGGAGCGGCAGATTAGGGGTTAAAAAAAATATGCAGGGGTCAGCGATAGCGGGGGCGGCAGATTAGGGGTTAATAAGTGTAAGGTTAGGGGTGTTTAGACTCGGGGTACATGTTAGAGTGTTAGGTGCAGACGTAGGAAGTGTTTCCCCATAACAAACAATGGGGCTGCATTAGGAGCTGAACGCGGCTTTTTTGCAGGTGTTAGGTTTTTTTTCAGCTCAAACAGCCCCATTGTTTTCTATGGGGGAATCGTGCACGAGCACGTTTTTGAAGCTGGCCGCGTCCGTAAGCAACTCTGGTATCGAGAGTTGAAGTTGCGTTAAATATGCTCTACGCTCCTTTTTTGGAGCCTAATGCAGCCATTCTGTGAACTCTCAATACCAGAGTTATTTAAAAGGTGCGGCCAGAAAAAAGCCAGCGTTAGCTACGCGGGTCGTTACCAACAAAACTCTAAATCTAGCCGTAGGTTTGTTGCAGGTTATTTCAGCAATGACAACTAGAAGCAGAGAAATAATTATAAAGTTCTGAGTAAGATGATGTTATTGTAATTAGAGAGTGATGATAAGCAAATGCATACTTGATTTATAATAAAGTTCTGAGTTTTGTTAAGTAGCTGTGTCCAGGAAACAGAATGGGATTATTTTTTGATACTTGTGGTTTGATGATATTTAGCATAGGTAACAGAAAATGCTGTATCTTGGAATAGTTGGTAAGTTCATGCAGGAAACTGACACAAGCCTCTGTTGTTCAGGATCACAACTTCAAAGTTAATGCAAAAAACATTAGGCCTGAGAAGCTTAAAAAGAGGCTGAGGTAATCAGGTGCATGAATGATTAATCAGGCAGGCAAGCAAACTGAATGTAAATACTGCCCAAATGCAGCAGTCAGAGAAGGAAGTCTGAGATACGTTACAGATCCCCCTCCTCAAAGGCGACCTCCGGGCGCCCAACACAATCCAAAAGGAGAGAGAACAAAAATGATATGGAGAACCGGTAGTAGGTGTATGGAGGTAGTGAGTCCAATCGGAAATCAAGAAAGGAGGGTTGGAGATCTCTTGAAAAAGTTGAATGACGAAGTAAAGGCCATGTAATTTAGGTATCAAAAGATCTTGACAATGATGAGAGCAAAACTTGAAATCAACTTTCTTGTAGTCATCGTGAGAATGCATGAACGTAACATACAATGAGCTTCCTACCACAGAATCATCCTGAGGGTAGATAGGCGGATGTTCTTCATGATAGATGACCATGTACATAGCCAATGAAAAGGCAGCCAGTCCTAGAGATATAAATAGGCTTTCCTCAGCTTCAGAAATAGATATGCAGCATTCTGGATTGATAACCAGATTAACCACCTTTGGGTCAGAGATTTGAGTATCCTCAGAATTAACCTCTTGGCTGAGGATTAGATATACTCCAAAAGAAAAAGCTATAGCCACTTCTAAGCAATAGCAGGGCTTTCTTCAAAGTAGGAGATAGGAGTGTAGAGTGCAAGATTTGTCCAGTTCTTGCCATCTTCTAATTCAATATGAAATGTCTCCTTACTGGATTCAGAATCAAAAGTGTCCTCACTAAGAACAGGTATATGAATGCCCACACCAGGGCAAGGTTCAGGAATACCCACATCTGGGCAAGGTTCAGTAATATCCTCAGTAGGATCAGGTGAAGGAATGCCCATGCCAGGGCAAGGTTCAGAAGTACCCACATTTGGGCAAGGTTCAGGAATATCCTCAATAGGATCAAGTGTAGGAATGCCCTTACCAGGGCAAGGTTCAGGAATATCCTCAATAGGATCAAGTGTAGGAATGCCCTCACCAGGGCAAGGTTCAGGAATATCCTCAGTAGGATCGGGTGAAGGAATGCCCATGCCAGGGCAAGGTTCAACTATAGAGAAAGAAAAAGAACCCACTTTAGAGCCAGGAACCATACTCTCTTCTGAGCAGAGGGCAAGGCTTTCTTCAGGGTTCATAAACGAAGAATTAACAAGACCCACTTTAGAGCCAAGAACCATACTCGCTTCTGAGTAGAGGGCATGGCTATCTTCAGGATCAAGTATTATTACACCCATTTCTGGGTTAAACAAAGGAATACCCATAACAGGGTCAAAAACAGGAGAGTCCACCTTGATGTCAGGTTTAGTAGTATAATCATGGAAAACAGGAACAGGAATGGGCACTGGGGAATCTTCTTGAAGAACTTTTGTACAAGTTTCAGGGTCAAGAATGTCCACTTGCGAACTTGGTTCAAAGTTATCCTCACAGGATTCAGTATCAGGAATTCCTGTACAGGAAACTGATGTAGTAGAAAATGTAGGTTGATGCAAAGTATCTCCCAAGGGAAACAATTTCTTAGATGCAGTAACAGAAGAATTTTGAGAAGGTGAAGTGTACTGAAATATGCCACACTCAGGTAGATGCGGAGGAATTGTGACACAAGATTCTGACTGAGAAGTTATCTGGAGTTCAGCAGGCATGCTTATTTGAATTTGAATTTTAGATCTAAATTCTCCAGGGATTATCTCTGATAAACTGAAAGGTTGTATATCTGGAACAAAATTATCTTTTGCATCTAGCACAGGGTTTACAGGCAATGAGGCATCATGAGAGGGATAGGAGAAATCAATAGTTGGAAACAGTGTTTGTATTTTTTGTAGAGTCTGAGAAGAGATACCATTAGATGCTTTAAGAACAGACCGATAGTGACTATAGACATCATCCAGCTCGGTGTTGACAGTGTCATGAGGCAAGAGAGGGTTTGGTACAACAGAAACTAAAACAGGGGATTCAGGCTGAGTTTCCTCTTTGCACTTCTGATTTTCTATAGGCAGAAAGATTTTCTTCTTCTTCTTTTTCTTAGAGAGCTTAGATAACTGATATTTCTTCTCAGTATGAGGCTTCTTAGGTTGCTGCCATTGTGGCTTGTAGTAAGGTTGAGAACAGAAATCCTCTTCATCACTGGATGCATAATTCTGATGTGATAAATCAGCATAGTAGTTGAGGGGACTGTTTCTCCAAACAGCAGTCTGTAAACCAGATGTCTTTTCTTCTGGCTCTGAATCTGTCCAATCTAACGAATCCATGGGAATATCAGAAATAGGAAGATCAGTATTTCCATGAGAGGTTTCATGATGGGAGCTGTCTGTTTCATAAATATAACAACCAAGCATGTCATTATAAACAATAGATTGAGGTTTTGTCTGAGTTTGTGGCAAAATACACTTGCGCTCATACCAGTCTAATGCCAGTTCAGCTGGATCCGTGAAGTCATCCTCCCTGTTGACATATTCAGACTCAGAATCAGTATCACCAGGATAGGAATCACAAACAGGAGGATTAGATGGTAATCCGGAACAGTAGTCCTGTCTCTTTAAATCTTTAAAGGTCTGAATTTTTTCTATGAATGCATCCTCTTCAGTTACATAGTCAGACTCAGAATCTGTTTCACCAACATGGTAATCACGAACATGAGGAACAGATGACATTTTAGAAAAGTGGTTCTGTCTCTTTAAATCTTTGAAAATCTGAATTTTTTCTGCTGAAGCTATGGTTAAATCCTCTTCGTTTTCATAGTCAAATTCAGGATCAGTTTCACCAAAATGGTAAGCACGAAATTGAGGAACAGATGACATTTTAGAAAAGTGGTTCTGTCTCTTTAAATCTTTAAAAATCTGAATTTTTTCTGCTGAAGCTATGGTTAAATCCTCTTCATTTTCATAGTCAGATTCAGGATCAGTTTCACCAAAATGGTAACCACGAACATGAGTAGAGGATTGTCTAGAATGGGAGTACTGTGTCTTTAAATTTTTTAAAGTTTGAAAATCTTCTGTTTTTCCTTTAGGGATTGCTTGGGTCTGAGTTATGTTGTAATTTTTTATTTTCCTTTGAGGGTCGGTGCATCCACTACGAATCCCTTTTTTAGGCATTAACTTTCTGTCATGATCCGGTGTACATGCGCTCAGGAAACAGACCCTCTGGGCAGTGGTAGGGATTTGAAGACACCGACCCCTGACCCGGGGAAGAGTATCCTGGACGTGGATAGACGATATTCTGTGATTCATAATTGTTAGAAGTTATTGAAGAATTAATGGAGAGTGCAATATTTGTTTACAATATATTCTGGCTTCACTGTGAGTTATAATCAGTTAACAGGAGTAGCTGCAGGATTCAATGAGAGAAATATATAGCAATGTGGAATGTTCAGGCTTCAGAGTAAACAGGTAGAAGTTTGATACTTAGAAGCAAACTAAGGTTTGTTGTAGGTTCACGGTACATAATATTATATAAGGTTGTATGTCAGAGTTAAACACAGCAGCACAAGTGATAGTAAACAAGTTGCAAGTCTTAGGCATTAATTACTGTTTGTGCTTATATATGCAAACCAAGGTTTGTTGCAGGTTCACAGTTCATAATATTATGTAGAGCTGTATATCAGTATAATCAGAGTAGCACAAGTGATAGACAAGTTACAAGTCTTCAGGCATTAATTACTGTTTGAGCATATATATGCAAACTAGGTTTGTTGCAGGTTATTTCAGCAATGACAACTAGAAGCAGAGAAATAATTATAAAGTTCTGAGTAAGATGATGTTATTGTAATTAGAGAGTGATGATAAGCAAATGCATACTTGATTTATAATAAAGTTCTGAGTTTTGTTAAGTAGCTGTGTCCAGGAAACAGAATGGGATTATTTTTTGATACTTGCGGTTTGATGATATTTAACATAGGTAACAGAAAATGCTGTATCTTGGAATAGTTGGTAAGTTCATGCAGGAAACTGACACAAGCCTCTGTTGTTCAGGATCACAACTTCAAAGTTAATGCAAAAAACATTAGGCCTGAGAAGCTTAAAAAGAGGCTGAGGTAATCAGGTGCATGAATGATTAATCAGGCAGGCAAGCAAACTGAATGTAAATACTGCCCAAATGCAGCAGTCAGAGAAGGAAGTCTTAAAGGGATAGTGACATTAGGCTGAAATATGTTACAATTACTATAGGACTTACGAGTATTTATTTCCAATTGGACTAATTAATATCTTAATTGTCGGTATTTTATTGTATGAATTTTGTTTTTATGATTTTTACTAACCAACATATTATATGTTTCTTATTCTGGATTTACTGATTATATTTTATTATTTCTAATTGTGACCCATTGGTCACATTACTGATATAATTTTTTAATATGTCCGATAGATAGATTAATATATATATATATTTTTTATTTTATTATGATATATATAATTTCATATAATGCCTGCAGTCTTATATCTGCTATGCATATGGGGATATGGTAGTAGTTAATGATGAATGTTCATATATATTTTTAGCAACTCGTATAGTTACATTTGATGTAATACTACACATGTCACGCTAATGCCTCTTGATACGTTAAATATATTACACAATATTATGAGTCTGGATAGGGTTTTTAAATAATAAATTGTAATAATGTGATGTTCTGATTAAGTTGTATATGATATTATATATGTCCCTTTTGTGTACAGCTTACGTCACACACACTGCACTGATTGGGCTTATTGATTGGCTATGGCCTTGCTTGTGTCAGATTCTCCTCATTGGTTGAACGAGGGGTGTGTGTGTTAGGTTGGCTTCTGATAGGTTTACTGTATGTGATAAGTAGAGCAAGTCTAATATGTGCATTATCAGCCTGATGAAACGACCCGCAGGTCGAGAAACGCGTTGCTGTTTGCCATTGTTTTAAACTTTTTTAACTCAATAAACTACGAGTTATTTTATATATTACTTGCTCTACGTCTGTTCTATGATTGGTCCATTGACCCGACATTCCTACTACCGAGGTTGGTGACTGGCTACTCCGGGAACAGCTCCCACTTCTGACGCTGATCGTAAGGTGGCCGCTGATTGGTCCTGTGATCCTACGTCCAAGCACCTGAGTGATTGTCTGTCGGGCGACTGAAAGTCCCGTCCTGCACTGCTAGGCATACTTTGATGCCGCTGCTCGTGTGTACTTTTGATTACGAGCCGCATTAATGAATGTGATTGATCTGTTTGCACGATACTGTCCCATGAGGCGCCTCTGTTTCTCTGTCTACACAGATCTTATCCAACTGCCTTTATTCTAAGAGTGCTGCCTGATCGTTTGCAAGATATTGTTGGAGAAATATACTATTAAGGATCATCCTGCTCTCCGGATGGTTTGGAACTGTTCACTTGCGCACCTCACATAGAGACTCTCTTGCTCTATTATTTTGTAAGAGTACCCGGAACTGAAGGCATCTTGGAATTTTCGATTTCTTGGAGTTTTCGACAGAACACCGGTCTGCAGGCAGTCCAACAGAATGTCACATGATCACATAGGAATGTGGGTGTGTAGCTGCCTCAGAGAGAAGGGATCGTTCAAGAGGTCCTTTATTTATTTTTAAGTAGTGGCAGCTCCTATTTAAAGCCTTGTTTTACCTTATGTTAGCCCTACCCTAGGAGTTCCATATAGTAAAGCAGCCTTACAGTGACACCTTGCTCCCCAAAACCTCCACTTACTGCAAACACAATATGCTCACGCAAGTACGCAGGGCTGTTATTCATCCAGCTTCCGTCATTAAATTAGAGGCTGTCAGCAGACACTTGTGAATTACTGCTGCAACTTTTCTAATGCTGTTGGTTTCTCTACAATCCCTATGCAGTTCACTGAACGGCTAGTTGTTCACCCTAGCACCACACGCTATCCTTCCTGCCTGCTGCCACCTCAGAGTTTGTAACTGCGCACGGTGACTTGGTGGGTGGAGCTGGAGCGTGGAAGTGTCCCATATGTGGACCGGACTCAACCAGACCACACCCGGGCCACATATTGCAGGGGCTTTATGTCAGCCAGGCCAGGTCTTACCTCCTTCCACTTTATGACCACAGTCTCACTTCAGTCACTTCCTTGCATGAGCCGACAGAGCGCTCGGACCCCCAGCCCTCCAGCACGCACATGTGAGCCGCTCCTCAGAAAGTTCCTTACAGCCAAAAATCAAAAATATAAATTTTAATATAAAATAATAACAATTAAAAAAAAATCCTTAATTAGTGCTGCATTAAGCATCTGCCTGCAGTGGGGGAGGGCCTTCTAAGATGCTACAGGCCCTCGGACAAGGGCCAATTTGCCTCGACTTGTCAGTCTGCCCCTGAGCATTGCACAAACATTTCACCAGAAATGCTTGTGGAATGATAAATGCGGGCAGCGTATGCTGTCGGCATTTAGCGATGTCGGGCAGACATGAATCGGCCCCATTGTATCATTATACTAAAATAATGTGTCAAAAAAATAGGTGTAATTACTGAAGAGGGGGTTACTTGGGATGGCTAAAACAGAATAATAATCACACATGGGGCTATATTTATAGATGCTTGTGAGGTTTTCAGGATTGAGCATCACTTCAGCTATATTATCTATAGATGCGTTAGTAGCCGTTCCTGCTATTAATATCTATAGCAGCGTTACGGGCACATTACATTAAATTTCGCACATAAAACAAAAAAAAACCTGTTCCTAAGAGGTTAAAACCATTACAACCACAACTTCAGAAAAATGTTTAAAACGTGATTTTTCACGTACATTCTCGCCAAGCACGTGCAGTTTATATAGACTCTATTGCCGCCATAAAATATCTCACCTCACTGCTGTTGTGCTTAGCTATTTCAAAGCTAATGTGGTTGTCTATATTTTTTTATTTACATATTATAATTGTTTCACATTTCTCCAACATAGGTGTGTCCGGTCCACGGCGTCATCCTTACTTGTGGGATATTCTCTTCCCCAACAGGAAATGGCAAAGAGCCCAGCAAAGCTGGTCACATGATCCCTCCTAGGCTCCGCCTACCCCAGTCATTCTCTTTGCCGTTGTACAGGCAACATCTCCACGGAGATGGCTTAGAGTTTTTTAGTGTTTTACTGTAGTTTTTATTATTCAATCAAGAGTTTGTTATTTTGAAATAGTGCTGGTATGTACTATTTACTCAGAAACAGAAAAGAGATGAAGATTTCTGTTTGTATGAGGAAAATGATTTTAGCAACCGTCACTAAAATCCATGGCTGTTCCACACAGGACTGTTGAGAGCAATTAACTTCAGTTGGGGGAACAGTGAGCAGTCTCTTGCTGCTTGAGGTATGACACATTCTAACAAGACGATGTAATGCTGGAAGCTGTCATTTTCCCTCTGGGATCCGGTAAGCCATGTTTATTACGATTGTAAATAAGGGCTTCAAAAAGGGCTTATTAAGACTGTAGACTTTTTTGGGGCTAAATCGATTGATTATTAACACATATTTAGCCTTGAGGAATCATTTTATCTGGGTATTTTGATATAATAATATCGGCAGGCACTGTTTTAGACACCTTATTCTTTAGGGGCTTTCCCAAAGCATAGGCAGAGTCTCATTTTCGCGCCGGTGTTGCGCACTTGTTTTTGAGAGGCATGGCATGCAGTCGCATGTGAGAGGAGCTCTGATACTTAGAAAAGACTTTCTGAAGGCGTCATTTGGTATCGTATTCCCCTTGGGGCTTGGTTGGGTCTCAGCAAAGCAGATACCAGGGACTGTAAAGGGGTTAATGTTCAAAACGGCTCCGGTTCCGTTATTTTAAGGGTTAAAGCTTCCAAATTTGGTGTGCAATACTTTTAAGGCTTTAAGACACTGTGGTGAAAATTTGGTAAATTTTGAACAATTCCTTCATGTTTTTTCGCATTTGCAGTAATAAAGTGTGTTCAGTTTAAAATTTAAAGTGACAGTAACGATTTTATTTTAAAACGTTTTTTGTACTTGTTATCAAGTTTATGCCTGTTTAACATGTCTGAACTACCAGATAGACTGTGTTCTGAATGTGGGGAAGCCAGAATTCCTATTCATTTAAATAAATGTGATTTATGTGACAATGATGCCCAAGATGATTCCTCAAGTGAGGGGAGTAAGCATGGTACTGCATCATTCCCTCCTTCGTCTACACGAGTCTTGCCCACTCAGGAGGCCCCTAGTACATCTAGCGCGCCAATACTCCTTACTATGCAACAATTAACGGCTGTAATGGATAATTCTGTCAAAAACATTTTAGCCAAAATGAACACTTATCAGCGTAAGCGCGACTGCTCTGTTTTAGATACTGAAGAGCATGACGACGCTGATATTAATATTTCTGAAGGGCCCCTAACTCAGTCTGATGGGGCCAGGGAGGTTTTGTCTGAGGGAGAAATTACTGATTCAGGGAACATTTCTCAACAAGCTGAACCTGATGTGATTGCATTTAAATTTAAGTTGGAACATCTCCGCATTCTGCTTAAGGAGGTATTATCCACTCTGGATGATTGTGACAAGTTGGTCATCCCAGAGAAACTATGTAAAATGGACAAGTTCCTAGAGGTGCCGGGGCTCCCAGAAGCTTTTCCTATACCCAAGCGGGTGGCGGACATTGTTAATAAAGAATGGGAAAGGCCCGGTATTCCTTTCGTCCCTCCCCCCATATTTAAAAAATTGTTTCCTATGGTCGACCCCAGAAAGGACTTATGGCAGACAGTCCCCAAGGTCGAGGGAGCGGTTTCCACTTTAAACAAACGCACCACTATACCCATAGAGGATAGTTGTGCTTTCAAAGATCCTATGGATAAAAAATTAGAAGGTTTGCTTAAAAAGATGTTTGTTCAGCAGGGTTACCTTCTACAACCAATTTCATGCATTGTCCCTGTCGCTACAGCCGCATGTTTCTGGTTCGATGAGCTGATAAAGGCGGTCGACAGTGATTCTCCTCCTTATGAGGAGATTAGGGACAGAATCAATGCTCTCAAATTGGCTAATTCTTTCACCCTAGACGCCACTTTGCAATTGGCTAGGTTAGCGGCTAAGAATTCTGGGTTTGCTATTGTGGCACGCAGAGCGCTTTGGTTGAAATCTTGGTCGGCTGATGCGTCTTCCAAGAACAAGCTACTTAACATTCCTTTCAAGGGGAAAACGCTGTTTGGCCCTGACTTGAAAGAGATTATCTCGGATATCACTGGGGGTAAGGGCCACGCCCTTCCTCAGGATCGGCCTTTCAAGGCAAAAAATAAACCTAATTTTCGTCCCTTTCGTAGAAATGGACCATCCCAAAGTGCTACGTCCTCTAAGCAAGAGGGTAATACTTCTCAAGCCAAGCCAGCTTGGAGACCAATGCAAGGCTGGAACAAGGGAAAGCAGGCCAAGAAACCTGCCACTGCTACCAAGACAGCATGAAATGTTGGCCCCCGATCCGGGACCGGATCTGGTGGGGGGCAGACTCTCTCTCTTCGCTCAGGCTTGGGCAAGAGATGTTCTGGATCCTTGGGCGCTAGAAATAGTCTCCCAAGGTTATCTTCTGGAATTCAAGGGACTTCCCCCAAGGGGGAGGTTCCACAGGTCTCAGTTGTCTTCAGACCACATAAAAAGACAGGCATTCTTACATTGTGTAGAAGACCTGTTAAAAATGGGAGTGATTCATCCCGTTCCATTAAGAGAACAAGGGATGGGGTTCTACTCCAATCTGTTTATAGTTCCCAAAAAAGAGGGAACGTTCAGACCAATCTTAGATCTCAAGATCTTAAACAAGTTTCTCAAGGTTCCATCGTTCAAGATGGAAACCATTCGAACTATTCTTCCTTCCATCCAGGAAGGTCAATTCATGACCACGGTGGATTTAAAGGATGCGTATCTACATATTCCTATCCACAAGGAACATCATCGGTTCCTGAGGTTCGCATTCCTGGACAAACATTACCAGTTCGTGGCGCTTCCTTTCGGATTAGCCACTGCTCCAAGGATTTTCACAAAGGTACTAGGGTCCCTTCTAGCTGTGCTAAGACCAAGGGGCATTGCTGTAGTACCTTACTTGGACGACATTTTGATTCAAGCGTCGTCCCTTCCTCAAGCAAAGGCTCACACGGACATTGTCCTGGCCTTTCTCAGATCTCACGGATGGAAAGTGAACGTGGAAAAGAGTTCTCTATCTCCGTCAACAAGGGTTCCCTTCTTGGGAACAATAATAGACTCCTTAGAAATGAGGATTTTTCTGACAGAGGCCAGAAAAACAAAACTTCTAGACTCTTGTCGGATACTCCATTCCGTTCCTCTTCCTTCCATAGCTCAGTGCATGGAAGTGATCGGGTTGATGGTAGCGGCAATGGACATAGTTCCTTTTGCACGCATTCATCTAAGACCATTACAACTGTGCATGCTCAGTCAGTGGAATGGGGACTATACAGACTTGTCTCCGAAGATACAAGTAAATCAGAGGACCAGAGACTCACTCCGTTGGTGGCTGTCCCTGGACAACCTGTCACGAGGGATGACATTCCGCAGACCAGAGTGGGTCATTGTCACGACCGACGCCAGTCTGATGGGCTGGGGCGCGGTCTGGGGATCCCTGAAAGCTCAGGGTCTTTGGTCTCGGGAAGAATCTCTTCTACCGATAAATATTCTGGAACTGAGAGCGATATTCAATGCTCTCAAGGCTTGGCCTCAGCTAGCGAGGGCCAAGTTCATACGGTTTCAATCAGACAACATGACAACTGTTGCGTACATCAACCATCAGGGGGGAACAAGGAGTTCCCTGGCGATGGAAGAAGTGACCAAAATCATTCTATGGGCGGAGTCTCACTCCTGCCACCTGTCTGCTATCCACATCCCAGGAGTGGAAAATTGGGAAGCGGATTTTCTGAGTCGTCAGACATTGCATCCGGGGGAGTGGGAACTCCATCCGGAAATCTTTGCCCAAGTCACTCAGCTGTGGGGCATTCCAGACATGGATCTGATGGCCTCTCGTCAGAACTTCAAAGTTCCTTGCTACGGGTCCAGATCCAGGGATCCCAAGGCGGCTCTAGTGGATGCACTAGTAGCACCTTGGACCTTCAAACTAGCTTATGTGTTCCCGCCGTTTCCTCTCATCCCCAGGCTGGTAGCCAGGATCAATCAGGAGAGGGCGTCGGTGATCTTGATAGCTCCTGCGTGGCCACGCAGGACTTGGTACGCAGATCTGGTAAATATGTCATCGGCTCCTCCTTGGAAGCTACCTTTGAGACGAGACCTTCTTGTTCAGGGTCCGTTCGAACATCCGAATCTGGTTTCACTCCAGCTGACTGCTTGGAGATTGAACGCTTGATCTTATCGAAGCGAGGATTCTCAGATTCTGTTATCGATACTCTTGTTCAGGCCAGAAAGCCTGTAACTAGAAAGATTTACCACAAAATTTGGAAAAAATATATCTGTTGGTGTGAATCTAAAGGATTCCCTTGGGACAAGGTTAAGATTCCTAGGATTCTATCCTTCCTTCAAGAAGGATTGGAAAAAGGATTATCTGCAAGTTCCCTGAAGGGACAGATTTCTGCCTTGTCTGTGTTACTTCACAAAAAGCTGGCCGCTGTGCCAGATGTTCAAGCCTTTGTTCAGGCTCTGGTTAGAATTAAGCCTGTTTACAAACCTTTGACTCCTCCTTGGAGTCTCAATTTAGTTCTTTCAGTTCTTCAGGGGGTTCCGTTTGAACCCTTGCATTCCGTTGATATTAAGTTATTATCTTGGAAAGTTTTGTTTTTAGTTGCAATTTCTTCTGCTAGAAGAGTTTCAGAATTATCTGCTCTGCAGTGTTCTCCTCCTTATCTGGTGTTCCATGCAGATAAGGTGGTTTTACGTACTAAACCTGGTTTTCTTCCAAAAGTTGTTTCTAACAAAAACATTAACCAGGAGATTATCGTACCTTCTCTGTGTCCGAAACCAGTTTCAAAGAAGGAACGTTTGTTGCACAATTTGGATGTTGTTCGCGCTCTAAAATTCTATTTAGATGCTACAAAGGATTTTAGACAAACATCTTCCTTGTTTGTTGTTTATTCCGGTAAAAGGAGAGGTCAAAAAGCAACTTCTACCTCTCTCTCTTTTTGGATTAAAAGCATCATCAGATTGGCTTACGAGACTGCCGGACGGCAGCCTCCCGAAAGAATCACAGCTCATTCCACTAGGGCTGTGGCTTCCACATGGGCCTTCAAGAACGAGGCTTCTGTTGATCAGATATGTAGGGCAGCGACTTGGTCTTCACTGCACACTTTTACCAAATTTTACAAGTTTGATACTTTTGCTTCTTCTGAGGCTATTTTTGGGAGAAAGGTTTTGCAAGCCGTGGTGCCTTCCATTTAGGTGACCTGATTTGCTCCCTCCCTTCATCCGTGTCCTAAAGCTTTGGTATTGGTTCCCACAAGTAAGGATGACGCCGTGGACCGGACACACCTATGTTGGAGAAAACAGAATTTATGTTTACCTGATAAATTACTTTCTCCAACGGTGTGTCCGGTCCACGGCCCGCCCTGGTTTTTTTAATCAGGTCTGATAATTTATTTTCTTTAACTACAGTCACCACGGTACCATATGGTTTCTCCTATGCAAATATTCCTCCTTAACGTCGGTCGAATGACTGGGGTAGGCGGAGCCTAGGAGGGATCATGTGACCAGCTTTGCTGGGCTCTTTGCCATTTCCTGTTGGGGAAGAGAATATCCCACAAGTAAGGATGACGCCGTGGACCGGACACACCGTTGGAGAAAGTAATTTATCAGGTAAACATAAATTCTGTTTTTCTTTTGTGCCTATGTTAATATGGGCAAGTTTATCAATCCTGGGGTTTTTGTCAATTTAATTCATTTCTTTTGTAACTATTTAAAGGTTTTTTATTTCCTTTTCTTTTACAGTAGAACTCATTCTATGCACAGAGAGGTGAATAAGGATCTAATGATCAACGCATCAATGCCTCCAATAAAAAAAATGTCATCTTTATCTCCACCCAACTCACAATGTTTACACCAGATGAAATGTTCTAAAAACGTGGGCTTTCCCTCGTTTGAAGGTGGTTGTCAATGTTTTTTCTTTAGGAAAGTATAGGCCTTGTTACCTGAGAACATTCCGAAATCCTCGCTATGCTTGCGAACGTCAGCTGCATAGAAGGGGCATATTTATATATCATATAAGATGTGCTTCATAGATCTGAAAAAGTTTTGTCTCACTGTACTGAACGTCATCCAACAAGTAATCCCGTTCTGTACAGTGAGAACTCACAGTTTGGTGCGATTGCAATGGCTAAAGAGTTTCAATGTTAGAAATCTCACAATTTGTTAAAACCCAGATTTACAGTTTGCAAACTTTGTAAAGCCTGCTAATATAAATGTGAAAAGTTGTGCCCACTTTCTTCTGTGAGATATTAGTATCCCATACCGTTAATCTTGTTCGGTAACAAAAAAAAAAACCAAATTGAATAAAACTTTTTTACAATAAACAGTTACTTAAAATATATAATAATCAATTTTACAGTATAATAAATATAAATAACACACCATATACACATGCACAATATACCCATAATGCCCTACCTCAAATAGATGTATTATTCATTTACAAGTTTAACTATTGCTTTGGAACTAAAGGGTTAAGTTCAACCACTTCTTCTGTGATGTAGTGCCACTGATAAAACTCACTTGCAACGATAAATCCTTTTTAGAGAGTTATATACTGATTGAAGGTGGGTTAATTGGATGTCTAACCTCGTTTCTTTTCTCTTTTATCTCATATATTTTTATTATCGTCACCATACTGAGGATCCGCAACAACACAGGAAGACAAAAAGCCTTCTACACGTGTTCTTCCCACATAACCGTTGTGGTCCTTTTATACACAACCGTCTCCTGCCAATATATGATACCAAGCTCAGACAAACTAGGTTATAACAAACTACTGTCTCTTTTCAACACCGCTGCGGTCCCCATGCTAAACCCAATCATTTATAGTTTAAATAATGAGGTGAAATCGGCTCTAAAACGGAGACTGAGATCTTGTGAAATTAAATGGTAGCTACAAAACGTTATCATTATTTTGCTATGATCTATTAAAATATGGTAGCTCTGTACCTTACAAAGAATAAATATTATATTTTTTCTTTATCTATATTTATATACAGTGTCTCATATTAACTAGAGGATTCTGTGATAAATAATTAGTCAGCCATTATCAACTATCCTATATTATAAAAGGCCAGGTATGTTTGTCCAATGCAGTCATGCGCAGTAAAGACTGCAGCGCGAGACAAAGATACCTGTCTATACGGAAGGATCAGCAGTGACCGCCGTGAGGATCAGACAGCAGAGCGGGGGCGGAAGCGGCTGGGAGGGGTTGTGGGGCAGGAACAGGCGTGACGGGGGCGGAATCCAAGTGGATGGGGATTTTGGTCTGTGTACCCGGCATTAAGGACTAGTACCATAATAATTTAATAGTGCAAACTAATGGATTGCCCTATAAGAAATAAGACATTCTCTACTGTCTAAATTCTTTTTAAGGGAAGAGTTGGTACAAGTCAGAATCCTTCAGAAATCTCCCTGGTTACGTCGAAACGTGTCGGACTTGCTGATTTGTGCTTTAAGTACGTCACAAGGAGGTGGTGTGGTTACAGGTGCTATGGTGTTGTATAATAGTGGTTTGCTTATAGTACATAATTACACAGCACAGATGTATATGCCGTCACCCAGACTTTGGTTAATAACAGCTCTGACCACAATAACAATAACCATAATAATTGTTATTTTATATATTTTAATAAAATAAAATCATTTTAAATGTATATACTGAGTTCCTATGTGAGAGGTACAGGTGTATTGAAGATCCATTTTCATGGTGGTGCACGAGCACTGAATTATACAACAAGCTCTTCAATAAGGGCAGATTTATGCTCTTTCCCAAGTGAGTGGTATAATATTTATCCTGCTACACAGCACTTTATATTTGAAACCATCTGCACTATTATGTTTTCTGCTTATTTTATACAGAAGAATCTCATATCAAAAATCACAGACTTTATTTTAATGCATTAGTAAATATCTTTTAACACACTGGGGTAGATTTATTAAGCAGCAGATTCTGCTCTCTCACCGCGATGTTTCCGGCTCGCAGGAAACATAAGTTAAGAAGCAGCAATCATAAGACCACTACTCCTTAACTCGTCCGACACTTTTTAGGCGGCGGACAGCAATCATCCTGATCCGATACGATTGGGATGATTGACAGCCCCTGCTAGCGGCCGAATGGCAAAAAACAATGTAATTTACACGACTCTGGGGAAAAAATAATTAACAAGATTCTTTATGAAATGGGAATACTATATTAATACTCTATTCGAAATGGAAAAAAAAATCTAATTTTAACAGCTTTCAGGGCCTGATTTTTTTTTTTTAATGAATGAGAACTCTTAAATTGGTACCAGATATAACATGATGTGACGGGGTAAGGTGGGGGAAATGTTTTTGTTTTGGTTTTTTATTCTTTCTTTTCTTTTTCTCTCTCTCACTGTTATGTGAGGGGGAACAGGGGGGGGTGTAAATCTAAATTCCCCCAAAAATTGAGGTGTTAATAATAAAACAAAGGTTTATATTATATGAATCATTTTATTTTTTAAATCTGCAAATGTTTATGTGTAGACTATGTCAATTTTATGTTCATTCGCTATGTTGCCCTGCGTGGCTAATTCATTTATTTCATCTGATTATTCTTTCTTTATGTTTGCACTGTCTTTATTTTTGTTGGTTTTGAAAATCAACAAATTAAAAATAAAAAATATAATAAAGATGCTGCCATCTTTACTTTTTAATAAACTACACTAGACTGTATTTTGAGGGCATTTGGGGCAGATTTATCAAATTAACCACATATCCGATCTCTGGTTAATTTCATCAGCGCTAATTGCTACCACGAGCTCGCGATAGCAATCAACAGCCACTTGTAATGGCTGGTTAATTATTGCACTCCTGCAAACGGACAAATCACAATAATTTAGCGCTCCACTTGTAATCTAGCACTAAGTTGATTGACAGGACGTATATAACTCTGTATAAGTAAGTCTCAGGTAGTAGTAACTATGCCCTAGATGTAACTACCCTGCAGACCACTGCATTGTTTATGGGAGTATTCTGGGCTCGGGTCTCATTCTGGCTGTATAAGATTATTAAGGAACCGATCTTCTTACAAAAAGAGCAGATTATTTTTGTCAGAGAAGGGAACCAAGAGAATGTAAATGTGAAATCTATAAATCTGACAATTGTAAGTGGTAGGAATATAATTTGTTTATCCTGGAAATAAAAAAAACACCTAGTTTTATACAGTTTATAGAAAAAATAAATCCTTAAGGAACCGAACAATATGATTTTATGTAGAATTCAGAACTAGATTCCAGTTTTTTTTTTAGCAAATGGGAGATTTCATTAGATCAGTGCTGCTGAATCTGCAGAAACAATAAGTTGTACCCTTTTATAATACAGAGTATGTTCAAAACGTTATAATAAGGGTGATAATAATAAAGGGTGTTTATAATAAGGGGTAATAATAATAAGGGGTGATAATAATAAGGGGTGAATATAATAAGGGTGATGATAATAAAGGGTGATTATAATAAGGGGTGATTATAATAAGGGGTGATTATAATAAGGGGTGATAATAATAAGGGGTGATAATAATAAGGGGTGAATATAATAAGGGGTGATTATAATAAGGGTGATTATAATAAAGGGTGAATATAATAAGGGGTGATAATAATAAAGGGTGATAATAATAAGGGGTGATAATAATAAGGGGTGATAATAATAAGGGGTGAATATAATAAGGGGTGATAATAATAAGGGGTGATAATAATAAGGGGGGTTATAATAAGGGGGTTATAATAAGGGGTGATAATAAGGGGTGATAATAATAAGGGGTGATAATAATAAGGGGTGATAATAAGGGTGATTATAATAAGGGGGTATAATAATAAAGGGTGATGATAATAAGGGGAGATAATAATAAGGGGTGATTATAATAAGGGGTGATTATAATAAGGGGTGATAATAATAAGGGGTGAATATAATAAGGGGTGATAATAATAAGGGGTGATTATAATAAGGGGTGATTATAATAAGGGGTGATAATAATAAGGGTGATTATAATAAAGGGTGAATATAATAAGGGGTGATAATAATAAGGGGTGATAATAATAAAGGGTGATAATAATAAGGGGTGATAATAATAAGGGGTGATAATAATAAGGGGTGATTATAATAAGGGGTGATAATAATAAGGGGTGAATATAATAAAGGGTGATTATAATAAGGGGGGATTATAATAAGGGGAGATAATAATAAGGGGAGAAAATAATAAGGGGTGATAATAATAAGGGGTGATAATAATAAGGGGAGATAATAATAAGGGTGATTATAATAAGGGGAGATAATAATAAGGGTGATAATAATAAGGGGTGATAATAATAAGGGGTGATTTTAATAAGGGTAAACAGTACACAGTATATTACACAGAGTACACAACACAACGTATATAACACAAAAAGTACACAATACACAGTACATAACACACAGTACACAATTCACTGTACATAACTCAGAATACACAGTACATAGCATACAGTACATAAAACACAATACACAGTACATAACACAATACACAGTAAATAACACAATGCACACAATACACAGTAAATAGCACACAGAACACAACAAACAGTAAATAACACAACATGCACAATAAATAACACACAGTACATAATACACAGTACATAACACACAATACACAGTACATAACACACAGTACACAGTATATAACACAGTACACAATACACAGTGCATAACACAAATTACACAATATATAACACACAGTACAGAATACACAGTACATAACACACAGTACACAATACACAGTGCATAACACAAATTACACAATATATAACACACAGTACAGAATACACAGTACATAACACACAGTACACAATACACAGTACAAAGCACACAGTACAAAGTATATATCACACAGTATATAAGTATATAACACACAGTGCACAATACACAGTACATAACACACAGTACACAATACACAGTATATACCACATAACACATGATATAAAGAACATAACACACAGTACATAATACACAGCATGAAATACACAGTACATAACGCACAGTACACAATACACAGTGCATAACATACAGTACAAAATACACAGTATATACCACATAACACACAATACACAGTACATAACACATAGTACATAATACACAGCACAAAATACAAAGTACATAATACACAGTAAATAGCAAACTGTACATAACACACAATATGCACAACAAAACACACAGTACATAACACCCAGTACACAGTGCATAACACACAATAAATAACACAAAGTACACAATACACAGTAAATAACACACAATACACAGTAGATCAAACAGTACACAATACACAGTACATAGCACACAATACACAGTATATTACACAGAGAGTACACTATACACAGTACATAACACAAAAACACAGTACATAAAACACAGTACACAGTATATAACACACAGTAAACAATACACAGTACATAACACACAATACACAGTACATAGCATGCAGTACACAATACACAGCACATAACACACAATACACAGCACATAGCCCACAGTACACAGTATATAATACACAATACACAGTAAAGAGCATGCATTACATAATACACAGTACATAACAAACAGTAAATAATACACAGAAAATATCGCACAGTACGCAATACACAGTATATAACACAGTACATAACCCACATTACACAGTAAATAACACCAAGTACACAATACACAGTACATACACAGTGCAGAATACACAGTACACAATACACAGCACATAACAAATAGCACACATCACACAGTATATACCACATAACACACAACATACAGAACACCGTAAATAATACTCAGTACACAGTATATAACACAACACACAGTACACAATAAACACTACATAATACACAGTATATAACACATAGTACACAATACACAGTAAATAACAGAAAACACACAATACACAGTGCATAACACACAATACACAGTAAATAGCACACAGTACACAATACACAGTACATAACACACAATACACAACACACAGTAAATAACACAATGTACAGTAAATAGCACACAGTACACAATACACAGTACATAACACACAGAACACAGTACGTAATACACAGTAAATAACACAAAATACACAATAAATAACACACAGTACATAATACAGAGTACATAACACACAGTACACAGTATATAACACACAGTACACAATACACAATACACAGTACATAACACACAGTAAATAGCACACATTACACAATACACAGTACATAACACACAATACACAGTACAAAGCACACAGTACACAATACACAGTAAATAACACGCAGTACACAATACACAACACACAACACACAGTACATAACACACAATACATATTACAAAACACACAATATACAGTACATAAACACACAGTACACAGTATATAACACACAATACACAATACACAGAACATAACACACAAAACACAGAATATAACACACAATACATAGAACTAATACACAATACACAGTACATAACACACAGTACACAATACACAGTATATAACACATAGTACACAAAACACAGTAAATAACACACATTACACAATACACAGAACATAACACACAAAACACAGTATATAACACACAATACATAGAACTAATACACAATACACAGTACATAACACACAGTACACAATACACAGTATATAACACATAGCACACAATACACAGTAAATAACACACATTACACAGAACATAACACACAAAACACAGTATATAACACACAATACATAGAACATAACACACAATACACAGTACATAACACACAGTACACAATACACAGTGCATAACTCACAGTACACAATACACAGTACATAACACATACCTCCCAACATTTCAAAATTCAAAAGAGGGACACCCCCCGTGGCAAAAATTTTAAATGTGGTGGGCAGGAGCAGGGACTGTGCTTAAAAACATCATAAGACCAAAGTAATATAAATAAAATTCTAAATAAAGTCATATCTTTTAATACTCATAGACCTAGATTTGGAGTTTGGCGGTAGCCGTGAAAACCAGCGTTAGAGGCTCCTAACGCTGGTTTTAGGCTACCGCCGGTATTTAGAGTCACTCAAAATAGGGTCTAACGCTCACTTTTCAGCCGCGACTTTTCCATACCGCAGATCCCCTTACGTCAATTGCGTATCCTATCTTTTCAATGGGATCTTCCTAACTCCGGTATTTAGAGTCGTTTCTGAAGTGAGCATTAGAAATCTAACGACAAAACTCCAGCCGCAGGAAAAAAGTCAGTAGTTAAGAGCTTTTTGGGCTAACGCCGGTTTATAAAGCTCTTAACTACTGTACTCTAAAGTACACTAACACCCATAAACTACCTATGTACCCCTAAACCGAGGTCCCCCCACATCGCCGCCACTCGATTAAATTTTTTTAACCCCTAATCTGCCGACCGCCACCTACGTTATCCTTATGTACCCCTAATCTGCTGCCCACAACGTCGCCTCCACCTGCCTACACTTATTAACCCCTAATCTGCCGAGCGGACCTGAGCGCTACTATAATAAAGTTATTAACCCCTAATCCGCCTCACTAACCCTATAATAAATAGTATTAACCCCTAATCTGCCCTCCCTAACATCGCCGACACCTAACTTCAATTATTAACCCCTAATCTGCCGACCGGAGCTCACCGCTATTCTAATAAATGGATTAACCCCTAAAGCTAAGTCTAACCCTAATACTAACACCCCCCTAAGTTAAATATAATTTAAATCTAACGAAATAAATTAACTCTTATTAAATAAATTATTCCTATTTAAAGCTAAATACTTACCTGTAAAATAAATCCTAATATAGCTACAATATAAATTATATTTATATTATAGCTATTTTAGGATTTATATTTATTTTACAGGTAACTTTGTATTTATTTTAACCAGGTACAATAGCTATTAAATAGTTAAGAACTATTTAATAGCTAAAATAGTTAAAATAATTACAAATTTACCTGTAAAAGAAATCCTAACCTAAGTTACAATTAAAACTAACACTATACTATCAATAAATTAATTAAATAAACTACCTACAATTACCTACAATTAACCTAACACTACACTACTACACTACTATCAGCCAATCGGATTGAGCTCGCATTCTATTGGCTGTTCCGATCAGCCAATAGAATGCAAGCTCAATCTGATTGGCTGATTGGATCAGCCAATCGGATTGAACTTGATTCTGATTGGCTGATTCCATCAGCCAATCAGAATATTCCTACCTTAATTCCGATTGGCTGATAGAATCCTATCAGCCAATCGGAATTCGAGGGACGCCATCTTGGATGACGTCCCTTAAAGGAACCGTCATTCGGCTAGTAGGCGTCGGGAGAAGAGGATGTTCCGCGTCGGAGGTCTGCAAGATGGATCCGGAAGAAAGAAGATTGAAGATGCCGTTGATAGAAGACTTCATCCGGATCATGGACCTCTTCAGCTCCCGCTTGGATGAAGACTTCATCCGGATCATGGACCTCTTCAGCTCCCGCTTGGATGAAGACTTCAGCCGGATCATGGACCTCTTCAGCCCCCCGCTTGGGCTTGGATCAGGACATCGGAGGAGCTCTTCAGGACGGATCGGTGAACCTGGCAGGGTGAAGATAAGGTAGGAAGATCTTCAGGGGCTTAGTGTTAGGTTTATTTAAGGGGGGTTTGGGTTAGATTAGGGGTATGTGGGTGGTGGGTTGTAATGTTGGGGGGGGTATTGTATGTTTTTTTTTACAGGCAAAAGAGCTGAATTCTTTGGGGCATGCCCCGCAAAGGGCCCTGTTCAGGGCTGGTAAGGTAAAAGAGCTTTGAACTGTAGTAATTTAGAATAGGGTAGGGCATTTTTTTATTTTGGGGGGTCTTTGTTATTTTATTAGGGGGCTTAGAGTAGGTGTAATTAGTTTAAAATTGTTGTAATATTTTTCTTATGTTTGTAAATATTTTTTTATTTTTTGTAACAGTTATTTTTTATTTTTTGTACTTTAGCTAGTTTATTTAATTGTATTTATTTGTAGCAATTGTATTTAATTAATTTATTGATAGTGTAGTGTTAGGTTAATTGTAGGTAGTTTATTTAATTAATTTATTGATAGTCTAGTGTTAGGTTTATTTGTAACTTAGGTTAGGATTTCTTTTACAGGTAAATTTGTAATTATTTTGACTATTTTAGCTATTAAATAGTTCTTAACTATTTAATAGCTATTGTAACTGGTTAAAATAAATACAAAGTTACCTGTAAAATAAATATAAATCCTAAAATAGCTATAATATAATTATAATTTATATTGTAGCTATATTAGGATTTATTTTACAGGTAAGTATTTAGCTTTAAATAGGAATAATTTATTTAATAAGAGTTAATTAATTTCGTTAGATTTAAATTATATTTAACTTAGGGGGGTGTTAGTATTAGGGTTAGACTTAGCTTTAGGGGTTAATACATTTATTAGAATAGCGGCGAGATTCGGTCGGCAGATTAGGGGTTAATTATTGAAGTTAGGTGTCGGCGATGTTAGGGAGGGCAGATTAGGGGTTAATACTATTTATGATAGGGTTAGTGAGGCGGATTAGGGGTTAATAACTTTATTATAGTAGCGCTCAGGTCCGCTCGGCAGATTAGGGGTTAATAAGTGTAGGCAGGTGGAGGCGACGTTGTGGGGGGCAGATTAGGGGTTAATAAATATAATATAGGGGTCGGCGATGTTAGGGCAGCAGATTAGGGGTACATAGGGATAATGTAAGTAGCGGCGGTTTACGGAGCGGCAGATTAGGGGTTAATAATAATATGCAGGGGTCAGCGATAGCGGGGGCGGCAGATTAGGGGTTAATAAGTGTAAGGTTAGGGGTGTTTAGACTCGGGGTACATGTTAGAGTGTTAAGTGCAGACGTCGGAAGGGTTACCGCATAGCAAACAATGGGGCTGCGTTAGGAGCTGAACGCGGCTTTTTTGCAGGTGTTAGGTTTTTTTTCAGCTCAAACAGCCCCATTGTTTCCTATGGGAGAATCGTGCACGAGCACGTTTTTGAGGCTGGCCGCGTCCGTAAGCAACTCTGGTATCGAGAGTTGAAGCTGCGTTAAAAATGCTCTACGCTCCTTTTTTGGAGCCTAACGCAGCCTTTATGTGGACTCTCGATACCAGAGTTATTTTTATGGTGCGGCCAGTAAAACGCGGGCGTTAGTTTTTCGGCTCGTTACCGACAAAACTCCAAATCTAGCCGATAGGCAGCAAATCAAACACAAGCTCAAACCACTGGTATAGCTATGTGAGTTCTGTATTTAATTAGCCTTCGCAGAGACAGTGCTAAATATTTTTATCATAATTGTACAATTAATAATAGATTCTGTAAAACTGCTCTCAGCATTTCCCATTAAAATTCTAGATTCCGGCCTTTAAAGTCAGCAAAAATGCACAGTAACACAAGCTACACATATAAATGTACACACACTCAAATACACACTACATAGCATACACTTACACATGCAGATACACACAGACACTAAATAGCATACACTTATACATACAGATACACACACTTCATAGCTTACATGTATACATGCAGACACACACACTACATAGCAGACACACACACTACATAGCATACACTTACACATGCAGATACACACAGACACTACATTGCATACACGTACACATGCAGATACACACAGACACTACATTGCATACACGTACACATGCAGATACACACAGACACTACATTGCATACACGTACACATGCAGATACACACAGACACTACATTGCATACACGTACACATGCAGATACACAAACACTACATAGCATACACTTACACATGCAGATACACACACACACACTACATAGCTTACACGTATACATGCAGATACACAAACACTACATAGCATACACTTACACATGCAGATACACAAACACACTACATAGCAGACACACACACATGCAGATACACAAACACACTACATAGCAGACACACACACTACATAGCATACACGTATAAATGCAGATACACACACACACACACTTATACATACAGATACACACACACTACACAGCTTACACTTATACATGCAGATACACACACATACACACTTATAGATACAGATAGACATGCACACTACATCATATATGGGTATCTAAGACATTGTATGGGGTCCTGGGGTTGGAAAGCACATTAGCTGGCAGTCTGAGGCTGCCACTGTTTGTTACCCTGGTGTTAGCACTGTTCATCATATAAAACTGAAGGCATGCTAGTATTATCACCAGGGGTTAGACGTCATCACTACCAGGGGTTAGAGGTCATCATTACCTGAGGTCAGCGGGTATACAGTCTTCCTACTCCTGCTTAACCCACACACCATTACTTTTCCACAAGGAATCTAACAGGTATATAACCCTGGGAGAGAAAAGTCTGCTGCTTCTGAGTATGTGCCCAATAAAATTAAAAAAATATATATTTTTAAATGCATGGAGCAATGTGGGACAGATGGCTAGCAACCCAAGACAGCGGGACAGACTCCTAAAATCGGGACTGTCCCGTACAAATCGGGACAGTTGGGGGGTATGCATAACACACAGTACACAATACACAGTACATAACTCACAGTATACAATACACAGATAACACACAGTACAAAATACACAGTACATAACTTACAGAATACAATACACAGTACAGAACTCCCAGTACACAATACACAGTACATAACACAGAATACACAGTACATAACACACAGTACACAATGCACAGTACATAACTTACAGAATACAATACACAGTACAGAACTCCCAGTACACAATACACAGTACATAACACAGAACACACAGTATATAACACACAATGCACAGTATATAACACACAATACACAGTACATAACACACAGTACATAATACACAATACACAGTACATAACACACAGTACATAATACACAATACACAGTACATAACACACCGTACACAATACACAGTACATAACACAGAACACACAGTATATAACACACAATACACAGTACATAACACACAATACACAGTACATAACACACCGTACACAATACACAGTACATAACACAGAATTCCTCAGTATATAAAACACACTACACAAAAAACAGTACATAACACACAACACACAGCTGCAGAAGTAAATCAGCAGTTTGCTATTGATTTGAATCTCCCGCCCTTCTGCTTCCTCATCTCTCTGTACCATGTGATCAGTGTAGTCATGTGACAGCTGTGATGTCAGAAGGTCCTTTAGAGGGATGGGAACTAGCTGCTACCAGTAAAATACCAGTCAGGTGGGAGTCGGACCCCTTCCCTGATGGCCCCCTGCCTACACCTGCTTATAGTAACATAAGGAGACCAGACTTTCATGCACAAATATCTTATTTTATTTCATCCCCAGTTCATACACAATGTGCACAATACACAGACATCACTGGCTCACAGGCAGCAGCATTATTATTATGTGACAGTGTATCTAGCGCAGGATTCTCACACAGGCACCATCTTTATATACACAGAATGCAGCATTATTATTATGTGACAGTGTATCTAGCACAGGATTCTCACACAGGCACCGTCTTTATATACACAGAATGCAGCATTATTATTATGTGACAGTGTATCTAGCGCAGGATTCTCACACAGGCACCATCTTTATATATAGGCTTACCAGAAGTCCCACTTTTACTGGGATTGTCCCGGTTTGGAGGCGCTGTCCCAGTGTCCCACCCAGTTGTTCATTCTGTCCCAGTAGGGTTGCCACCTCCAGGTTTCAAATCATGTGTCCGGGTTTCAACCCAGACACATTATTCAAAATGACTGGACTGTGACTCTCCAGCATAGTTGGATGCTGGTACTTTGTTACATACAGCCCTGCTTAGCTTAACGTTCGTGTCCTTCAAAGTTTACATTTAGTAATACAGGCTGAGTGAGCAGCATAGGATTTTTTTAATTTTGTAGTACTACTTGGTTTATTTTTCTAAGAATTTAACACCCCCGACCCCTGGTGACATTGCCAGTAATACACCTTTAGGGGAATCATATGGGTATGACTAGGAAGTACAGACAGGCAGGATGTTTGGCGTGGATCTTGCTTTACTTCATGCAGGATAGCATTTTGGCTGTAATCTTCCTGCATTATGGTATAGAGTAGCCTCTTAAACAGCTTTAGCAGGTACTGCATGTGTTTCTTTTTTACTTTCATTCAATGTTGTATTTATGCTTTATCAGTATTTGGCTCTGTTCCTTAATTAGACACATAAAACACATATTACACTGCAGATATTACATTGTGAAATTGATAATTATGCTTGATGTTTGGCAATATTTAGAATCTGAGATTTAGATTAATGATTTATTTGCCATGACAACGTAATGGTGCCTTTTTCACTAGGGGGTGGTGTTATGGTCTATTTAAACTGTGTGATTCACTTGTTTGACTGAGGAAGGGTAGAGTATCCACAAAACATTACACACATAAAAGCTACTACTTTAAAAGGACCGGTAATTGCCACGCCCCCTTGACCACGCTCCTGACCACACCCCCACTGGCACCGCACCAGGTGGTCCCAGTTTCACCTCTAAAAATTATGGTAAGCCTATTTATATACACAGGCAGCAGCATTATTATTATTATCAGTGTATCTAGCACAGGATTCTCACACAGGCACTATCTTTATATACACAGAATGCAGCATTATTATTATGTGACAGTGTATCTAGCGCAGGATTCTCACACAGGCACCATCTTTATATACACAGAATGCAGCATTATTATTATGTGACAGTGTATCTAGCACAGGATTCTCACACAGGCACCATCTTTATATACACAGAATGCAGCATTATTATTATGTGACAGTGTATCTAGCACAGGATTCTCACACAGGCACCATCTTTATATACACAGAATGCAGCATTATTATTATGTGACAGTGTATCTAGTGCAGGATTCTCACACAGGCACCATCTTTATATACACAGAATGCAGCATTATTATTATGTGACAGTGTATCTAGCGCAGGATTCTCACACAGGCACCATCTTTATATACACAGAATGCAGCATTATTATTATTATCAGTGTATCTAGCGCAGGATTCTCACACAGGCACCATCTTTATATACACAGAATGCAGCATTATTATTATGTGACAGTGTATCTAGTGCAGGATTCTCACCCAGGCACTATCTTTATATACACAGGCAGCATTATTGTTATGTGACTGTCTGTGTATCTAGTGCAGGATTCTCACCCAGGCACCATCTTTATATACACAGAATGCAGCATTATTATTATGTGACAGTGTATCTAGCGCAGGATTCTCACCCAGGCACCATCTTTATATACACAGAATGCAGCATTATTATTATGTTACAGTGTATCTAGTGCAGGATTCTTACACAGGCACCATCTTTATATACACAGAATGCAGCATTATTATGTGACAGTGTATCTAGTGCAGGATTCTCACACAGGCACCATCTTTATATACACAGAATGCAGCATTATTATTATGTGACAGTGTATCTAGTGCAGGATTCTCACACAGGTACCATCTTTATATACACAGAATGCAGCATTATTATTATGTGACAGTGTATCTAGTGCAGGATTCTCACCCAGGCACCATCTTTACATACACAGAATGCAGCATTATTATTATGTGACAATGTATCTAGTGCAGCATTCTCACCCAGGCACCATCTTTATATACACAGAATGCAGCATTATTATTATGTGACAGTGTATCTAGTGCAGGATTCTCACCCAGGCACCATCTTTAGGAACGGTGTAAAAGCCGGAACGGAACAGGCCGGAACAGGCCTTTTATGTAGAAAATTGATTTAAAATATAATGGGATGTGTTAGAGACTCTTGAGAACAATTTTAGGAACAAGAATATTTGTGATATAATAATTAATTAACCCTTTAACTACCAAAATAGTGTCCACAACCAAACATAACAACCCGGAACAGCACCTTCCCAGAAAACCAGATACACCAAATTCACAAGTCACATGTGACTAAATGTAATATGTGTAATCAGCCACAAACCATCCACAGAAACCACATTATATTTTCTGTTCCGGCCTTTAATACACATTTTTTTTATAAAAAGTGACGGAACGGCGCATTCCCAGCAAAATATACAGACCAAATTCACTAGCCACACATAACTAGATGTGATAAGTGTAATCAACCACAAACCATCCACAGAAACCACGTTCCAATACCCGTTTCGGCCTGTAAAATGCTTTTTCATGAAAAGTGACGGAACAGCACCTTACCAGCAAACAAGATACACCAAATTCACCAGTCACACATGACTAAATGTTATAAGTGTAATCAGCCACAAACCATCCACAGAAACCACATTATGATATCTGTTCCAGCCTTTAATACACTTTTTTTTATAAAAAGTGACGGAACGGCACCTTCCCAGCAAAATATACAGACCAAATTCACCAGCCACACATAACTAGATGTGATAAGTGTAATCAACCACAAACCATCCACAGAAACCACGTTCCAATACCCGTTCCGGCCTGTAAAATGCTTTTTCATGAAAAGTGACGGTACGGCACCTTACCAGCAATCCAGATACACCAAATTCACCAGTCACACATGACTAAATGTTATAAGTGTAATCAGCCACAAACCACCCACAGAAACCACATTATGATATCTGTTCGGGCCTTTAATACAATTTTTTATAAAAAGTGACGGAACGGCACCTTTCCAGCAAAATATACAGGCCAAATTCACCAGCCACACATAACTAGATGTGATAAATGAAATCAACCACAAACCATCCACAGAAACCACTTTCCAATACCCGTTCCGGCCTGTAAAACACTTTTTCATGAAAAGTGACGGAACGGCACCTTACAAGCAAACCAGATACACCAAATTCACCAGTCACACATGAGTAAATGTTATAAGTGTAATCAGCCACAAACCATCCACAGAAACCACATTATGATATCTGTTCCGGCCTTTAATACACTTTTTTTTATAAAAAGTGACGGAACGGCACCTTCCTAGCAACATATACAGACCAAATTCACCAGCTACACATAACTAGATGTGATAAGTGTAATCAACCACAAACCATCCACAGAAACCACGTTCCAATATCCGTTCCGGCCTGTAAAATGCTTTTTCATGAAAAGTGACGGAACAGCACTTTACCAGCAAACCAGATACACCAAATTCACCAGTCACACATGACTAAATGTTATAAGTGTAATCAGCCACAAACCATCCACAGAAACAACATTATGATATCTGTTCCGGCCTTTAATACACTTTTTTATAAAAAGCGACGGAACAGCACCTTCCCAGCAAAATATACAGACCAAATTCACCAGCCACACATAACTAGATGTTGGAACGTGGTTTCTGTGGATGGTTTGTGGTTGATTACACTTATCACATCTAGTTATGTGTGGCTGGTGAATTTGGTCTGTATATTTTGCTGGGAAGGTGCCGTTCCGTCACTTTTTATAAAAAAGTGTATTGAAGGCCGGAACAGATATCATAATGTGGTTTCTGTGGATGGTTTGTGGCTGATTACACTTATCACATCTAGTTATGTGTGGCTGGTGAATTTGGTCTGTATATTTTGCTGGGAAGGTGCCGTTCCGTCACTTTTTATAAAAAAGTGTATTAAAGGCCGGAACAGATATCATAATGTGGTTTCTGTGGATGGTTTGTGGCTGATTACACTTATAACATTTAGTCATGTGTGACTGGTGGTTTTGGTGTATCTGGTTTGCTGGTAAGGTGCCGTTCCGTCACTTTTCATGAAAAAGCGTTTTACAGGCCGGAACGGGTATTGGAACGTGGTTTCTGTGGATGGTTTGTGGTTGATTACACTTATCACATCTAGTTATTTGTGGCTGTTGAATTTGGTCTGTATATTTTGCTGGGAAGGTGCCGTTTCGTCACTTTTTATAAAAAAAAGTGTATTAAAGGCCGGAACAGATATCATAATGTGGTTTCTGTGGGTGGTTTGTGGCTGATTACACTTATAACATTTAGTTATGTGTAATTGGTGAATTTGGTGTATCTGGTTTGCTGGTAAGGTGCCGTTCCGTCACTTTTCACGAAAAAGCGTTTTACGGGTATTGGAACGTGGTTTCTGTGGATGGTTTGTGGTTGATTACACTTACCACATCTAGTTATTTGTGGCTGGTGAATTTGGTCTGTATATTTTGCTGGGTAGGTGCCGTTCCGTCACTTTTTATAAAAAAGTGTATTAAAGGCCGGAACAGATATCATAATGTGGTTTCTGTGGATGGTTTGTGGCTGATTAAACTTATAACATTTAGTCATCTGTGACTGATGAATTTGGTGTATCTGGTTTGCTGGTGAGGTGCTGTTCCGTCACTTTTCATGAAAAAGCATTTTACAGGCCGGAACGGATATTGGAACGTGGTTTCTGTGGATGGTTTGTGGTTGATTACACTTATCACATCTAGTTATGTGTAGCTGGTGAATTTGGTCTGTATATGTTGCTAGGAAGGTGCCGTTCCGTCACTTTTTATAAAAAAAGTGTATTAAAGGCCGGAACAGATATCATAATGTGGTTTCTGTGGATGGTTTGTGGCTGATTACACTTATAACATTTAGTTATGTGTAATTGGTGAATTTGGTGTATCTGGTTTGCTGGTAAGGTGCCGTTCCATCACTTTTCACGAAAAAGCGTTTAACAGGCCGGAACGAGTATTGGAACGTGGTTTCTGTGGATGGTTTGTGGCTGATTACACTTATTACATTTAGTCACATGTGACTTGTGAATTTGGTGTATTTGGTTTTCTGGGAAGGTGCTGTTCTGGGCTGTTATGTTTGGTTCCGGACACTATTTTGGTAGTTAAAGGGTTAATTAATTATTATATCACAAATATTCTTGTTCCTAAAATTGTTCTCAAGAGTCTCTAATACATCCCATTATATTTTAAATCAATTTCCTTCATAAAAGGCCTGTTCCGTCCTGTTCCGTTCCGTTCCGGCTTTTACACCGTTCCCCATCTTTATATACACAGAATGCAGCATTATTATTATGTGACAGTGTATCTAGCGCAGGATTCTCACACAGGCACCATCTTTATATACACAGAATGCAGCATTATTATTATGTGACAGTGTATCTAGTGCAGGATTCTCACACAGGCACCATCTTTATATACACAGGTAGCAGCATTATTATTATGTGACAGTGTATCTAGTGCAGGATTCTCACACAGGCACCATCTTTATATACACAGAATGCAGCATTATTATTATGTGACAGTGTATCTAGTGCAGGATTCACACCCAGGCACCCTCTTTATATACACAGAATGCAGCATTATTATTACGTGACAGTGTATCTAGCGCAGGATTCTCACACAGGCACCATCTTTATATACACAGAATGCAGCATCTGTATTATGTGACAGTGTATCTAGTGCAGGATTCTCACACAGACACCATCTTTATATACACAGAATGCAGCATTATTATTATGTGACAGTGTATCTAGCGCAGGATTCTCACCCAGGCACCATCTTTATATACACAGAATGCAGCATTATTATTATGTGACAGTGTATCTAGTGCAAGATTCTCACACAGACACCATCTTTATATACACAGAATGCAGCATCTGTATTATGTGACAGTGTATCTAGTGCAGGATTCTCACACAGACACCATCTTTATATACACAGAATACAGCATTATTATTATGTGACAGTGTATCTAGTGCAGGATTCTCATACAGGCACCATCTTTATACACAGGCAGCAGCATTATTATTATGTGACAGTGTATCTAGTGCAGGATTCTCACACAGGCACCATCTTTATATACACAGAATGCAGCATTATTATTATTATCATTGTATCTAGGGCAGGATTCTCACACAGGCACCATTATACCATACACCGAATGCAGCATGAAGAGGCTCAGTGAAGGTGACAGTGACGGTGTGTAAGTGTCTGATCGGGTCACACAGCTCATAAAAGGTCAGACGCCCAGCCTCATAGTCCAGCAGTATTCCTACTGTGTCACATGATAGAGGGGGGCATAATGAGGTGTCTATTGTGTTATGTATCATGTAAAGATGTTTATTATAACCCCTCAAACACCAGCACTTGTTATTATTTCCTATCACAGACTGATCTCCTCTCCTTCCCATACTGGTATAACAAACCCCTACACGCCAGCGCCCTGATTTACTGATCTGCACTTCCCAGTAATGTCGTCCTGAGGAAAAGCTCCTGGTGCTTAATACCTGAGGAACATCTGTAAATCTCTCTGGTGTTTCTGGTCGCTGCTGGTTTATATCTGACCAGGATGCAGTTTTCAGGTCACCTGATACAATAACATTATTATGAGCTGTGTTTATATCCAGTAATAAGTCTGATGTCACCTGCATATAGCTCTCTCTCTTTACATCACTCACAATATCAGCTAAACCTCTGTATAAGGTCACTGAGATCAGATCCTCTTCTAAATCCCCCCCAGCAGGGACCTGTTTATCACCTCTCTGTGTGACCTCATTATCTCCCTTCTCAGCACCACAAAAGTCATCTCTGTGTGATTCCTGTTCTTGTAGGACAGTTAATGGGTCAGTCATGTTGCACAGCTCCTCAATGTGACTCATCTTCCTGGTCAGTTCGTCCTTCTCTTTTTCCAGCTGCTGGATCAGATCAGAGATTGTGAGTAAAACCTGCTCCTGCTGCCGGGTGATGTCACTCAGGACTCGCTTCTCTAGGTCTTCCAGCTGTTTCCTGATGTCCCTAATCAGGGCAGTGAGTCGCTCTGTTACACCAGCTGCTTTCTCTTGCACCCCTCTCCTGTGCTCCTGCAGACTCTGGACTCTTTTCTCAGTCTTCTCTCTCTTTGTGGTCAGTTTCTGCAGAACATTTCTCAGTTTCTTTTTCTTCTTCTCAGAAGCCTCATTCAGCAGCTCCACCTGGTGTCCCCTGTGATCTCCGGCTAGGGAGCAGGACACACAGATACAGGCAGCATCCTCAGTGCAGTAGTATAACAGGACCTTCTTGTGTTTGGAGCATTTTCTGTTACCCCAGGAAGTGGTGGGTTCAGTTAAGACGTGTTCCTCAGACTTGCTGTGTACCCTCAGGTGGGTATCACACAGAGAAGCCTCACACAGCAGACATGATTTAGCAGCAGGTACAGGAGAGTGAACACAGTAAGTGCAGAGGACCCCAGTGTCTTTTTGCTCTGGCTGAGTAATCTGTAAATGCTTCACTACATTATACAGCGCTATGTTCCTCTGCAGTTTAGGTTTCTTAGTAAAAGTTTCTCTGCACTCAGGACAGGAATAAACCCCAGACCCCTCCTGGGTACCCAGCACACTCTCAATACAGCCCAGGCAGAAGTTATGGCCACAGCTGAGATTTACAGGATCTGTATAAAGGCTCAGGCAGATGGGGCAGGTTAGCTCCTCTCTCAGATCAGCAGTCGCCATTCTTGTATTCAGCAGGAAACGAAACTTACATTAACTTCCTATTCAGCACAAGGGTGTGGTGTTTACGTAACTGTATGTGCTCTGCCTGTTAACTCTTTATGTACCAGACTGTAGTGACCAGGGCAGGTTTGTAAACTGATAAATGTTCTGTAGCGCTCAGTAATTTGTGTATCTGATGACATCACATGAAATATTAGCACAGAAATAAATCTAGTTTTTCTGTTGTGCTATTTGTCTGTGAATAAAATATTATATCACACAGTATAACAGCACCTACATATACATAAGATAATGGTAGATAAATGTTATGCAGTTTAAATCATCTGTAGTTTCCTTTTCTTAGAATCTCTAATTTATAAAAAAAAAATGTAATTTGTGTTAGTTAAAGGGAAATGCAAGTTAAAACTTTTATACTTTTATGATTTTATAGGGGCAGCTACTTTATATAAAATGC